>NC_056744.1:1571532165-1571714665 GCF_019279795.1 Protopterus annectens
TTAAAATACTCCTTTAAACTAATCTAATTTTCCTATATAAGATTCATTCAAGAATACTTTAGTCTAAGTCTCTGATTCCAAAAGGCCTTCTCTCAGTGTAAGTGAACACTTACACTGAGAGCAGGCTGAGAGTAGGTGCTTTGAAATCTGGTCCCTGTAGTAAGCCTCTTTAAAGATAGGCCTTACACTGAAGTAAATACAGAGAAGAGATTTTGAAATCAGGGCAGAGATACACTGAGATCACCTCTTTTGTAATCTGGTTTAATATGACAGGAATGGACCTCTTTCCTAAGTCAGGGCATAACTGAAGTTGACAAAATCAGTTTTGCTTCAGTCTTTGATATTTGACAAACATGCTTTTCTTAGCACCCACAGTGTACCTAGAATTACTCCCTTCTGTATTTCACATTTCTGGTAAAATATTCAAGCATAATTGGAAATTATTTTTATTAGCCCGGTTGCTTTCACTACCTCTGAAACTGTCTGGGTGTCCCTATTTCATGTTGTTCTAGTTTCTGCTTGTTTGTCGTGATATTTTATAACTTTGTCTTTCATTACATAAGACAATATAATTGTTGGGTGTAGCTGATTTTGTCCTTTTCTCTTCAACGGCAGTATCTGTTTTTCTTGCTTTTAATTTCCTAACAGTTGGTATTGGATGATTCCACGTGATCTTTGCGTCTTCATTTTCAGAAATCCTTTGTGGTTCATGTTTCTAATGCTTCTTAGCTACTTATGTGCTAAAATGTAACATAATCTCTAGTGTGACAACCTTGCCACATTGTTGTGTCTTTCAGTATGCGAATGCTCAGCCATAAGCACACCTCAGCATACAATGTACGACTATTACTGGTACTCTGCTGCAAAGCCTGCATTTGCATGCTTCACCTACTTTTCATGGACTTCACTGAACCATCCCATCTGTAGTTCAATATTTTGAGCTGCAGTTGTTAACCGTTTATATTTTAGTTTAGTCACCTCACCTAAGCCATAAGTACTAAGGGGAGTGGAATTATGCTGGAAAATAAGTTGAAGGCAGCAAAACCACTAAAAATAATGGGGAAATGAATCAATGGAATATGTGGAGGTCTGGTGGTAGTTTTCTAAAATATTTTATACTGTAGTATGGAAAATATGCTTTGTGATAAGTGCACAGTCTTTTTGAGGGTGTCCACAACTCTCTAAGTAAAAAAATGTTTTCTCATGCCTGGGTAAAAATGAATTGTTCTGAATGTGTCAATTGGTGTCTGTCCCCTCCTCTGTCCTTATACCTCAGTTCCACCCCTTTACTCTTCCTATATAACATCATATGCACTCATATTGTATAGCGCAGTCTTTCCTAGTATCTAATGACTCCAGTGTCTGTTGTTCATACATAGTGTTCTGTCTACTACTGTGCTTGACAGTCCAGCACCTGTGCAACTATCACTCCTAGGTCCATTTCGGCCACTGTCTCTCCTAGGTTAGCACCATTTACGTAAAAAAGGCTTTAACTATGACTCAGACTACCTGAGTTCAATATGCATCTCTGGTGCTGGAAGGACAGGGGTGATAGAGAAGTGAGTGGTTCTTACCAGCTTGCTCATCTGGAGGGGGGGGTAGAAGGAGAGAGGAGGCATGGCCTGCTGCACAGATGAACACAGCAGGACAGTTGAAAGATTGGAGAAGCAGCTGCTGCATTAGTATGGTCGTATTGTTGCATGTAATGCAGAGAGGTGTCAGCACGTGTGCAGAAAAGTACGCATGGCACCTCCCAAGATGAGTAGCACATACAGGAAATAAATGCTGCCTCTTTTACTCTGGGAAACAAATTAGTTGATAAAGTGCTTGCTCTAAGCAGGAAACGAACAGGTCATAGGGCTTTAGGGCTTGTTGGGGAATAAATGAATCTGGCTTTTGCTCCTATAGAAGGAATAGATGAGTCATTTGGGATCAGGGAGGGGTAATGATGGTGGCTGTATGAGGATTAAAACATATGTGGTTTTCAGGTTGTTTTATCCCAAATGTAAAATCTAGTTTTTATCTATATTGAACCTCAACTGCCACCCCTAAGCTCACCAAGTTACCTGTAGAGCACTCCATTCCCTTTTTTCAGACTTCTGTCTCATCCAGATGTGTTTTACTTTAACTCTTCCTCTGGCACATCAGAAACAGTTAAGTTGATTAGTGAAGGATACACAAGCAAACCACTGGTCACTCCTCTTCTCTTAACCATTATCTAAATAATTCTTCTTCTCAGTCATACCCCTAACCAGTTAATAAGTTATTATTCTTTGCTAAATTCCTTTGTCTTTCTGAGTTATCTTTTAGTTGGAATAGAGTCAGAGACGTCACTGAAACTCAGACAGACCTCATGCCTCTACATTCCCGCATCATGCTCTATGGTCACTAACTGTTAGAGCTGCTCTCCATGATACTTAATGCATGGGGGTTTGAGTCCTGAATTTAGTTGTGCTTTAGAGAGGTCTCAAGGCTTTCTGTGAAGATCCTCTCTAAAATCCTTCTAAAGTGGCTCATAGCTGTCTGGAATAATTCTTCTTCCTCCCTAAAACAAGGGGACAATAGATGCTGTTTTCCAGTCATTTGGTATTTTCCCCATTTGTTGAGTGGTCTGTTGACAGCACTTACTCATTTTGGTTTAATTATTCCATCTCATCTTTGAATTTTTTCCTGTAAACTGACCAGTTACGTTTGCACTCTTTCTGCCTATTGGTCCATTCATCTCTCTCTCTCTCTCTCTCTCTCTCTCTTTCTCTCCTCTATAAACCTTCTTCCTTTCCGAATGGTATGCTATCAGAACTTCGAGATTTGATAATATGGGTCCTAAAGCAGATAAATGTAAGTGCAATTAAACACAAGTAACAGCAAATTATGAAAGTTGCTGCTCTCCATTCAAAGCACTTTGGTACAGTTAGCTTTCCTTCACACACTAATGTGGTTACTGCATTCCCCCCTCACATTCCTGCTGCTTATGCATGCTAACTCCAAAGACTGCTGTGCCTCAGAGTAGGAATACTCTGAGATACAGAGATTTCAGTCAGTACATACTCTCTGTAATCATTTTTAAATTTTTGCAGGTCTGAGGGTTGCATTTATGGTCCTTGAACATGCCATGAGTGGGAACCCATTCCCAGAGGCCTCTCCACTCCTCTGCTTTTGTGAATATTGAGACAAAAAACATTCATTGCTTCAGCAACATTATTTTCATTTCTAATCTCACTTCCATCCTTGATCAAGCTATTTATACTTAGTGTCCCTTCTTTGTCAACTACATATGTACCTAAAACTGCATTGCCCCCTTGTTTTATCTCCTGAGCCTGCTCCTTCTCCATCTTGTTCTTGCTCTTACTGATCTATTTACTTAGTTCCCTCTTTGCTTTGATATATATATATATATATATATATATATATATATATATATATATATATATATATATATATATATATATATGCTTCTCTACCTCCACTGCTTTACTTTTCTTCCATCAAAATAGTTTCTCCTGATTCCTAAGTAATGATTTGGCCTTACTCCCTTCTCAGCCACCTCATCTTCTCCTGAACATTGCTTTCCTTATTTTGGATTAAGACCTGTCTATATTCTTTTTAAATGCTACATGAGTATTTTATCTACAATTTGTTTGCTTCTCTACTTCACTTCATTTTCCTGGTTCCTTTGGCACCTCCATTCTTAACTTCTTAGCTTTTAGTTCCACATTGCTATTTTTGTCCTTCAGGTCTCCATTTATTTGAATAATGTGGGCAAATCTGTAGCATGCTGTAGATGACTAGCGGAAGTATAAACACATTACCTGGCCTGTTGAGGACTAAGTTGAGAAAGATATTTTATTCTGTACTTTCTTGCACCAACTGAACAAATTCTTCCTGTTTCAAAGATTCTGTAGGGTCCTTTACCTAACATCTCTGGATATAGGAATTGACTGATCTGCAGATGAGAGTAGGGGCACATCTTTCAACCTCTTGCCACAAGAAATCTGGATAAGGTAAAAAATAATGGGGGGCAAAGGCCCAAAATACAGGCAAGTTTGACATATTGCTCTTATAAACATAGAAAGTTGGTAGAATAAAATGGTTTGTGTTAGCATGCATTTTCTGAAGGATATGACATCTGAAACTCAAATTTCTGCCATTATTTAGTGGCCTGTCCTCACTGATTTGCTAAAAAAACACACATTGTATGAGGAAGAGGCCAAAAGTATGAGGCAAAAATGTGGATGTTTTGTGAAAATCTGTTCAGTAATATGAGGAGTATTCTGTCATTGCATTTTAATGGTGTAAAGGTAAGGAGTTATACTCCAATCACCAGCACAAATTTTATCAAAGTCTGAAGTAAAATGGTGCATTTTGATGATTTTTAGTATGCCTTATATAACATTAAAGAAATATTATTCCATAAAGGAACTGGAATTCTCGAATAGAGTGGCAGGCATTTTTGTAACATTGTACAATTTAACCTGATTTATGATTCAGCCTCATATTTTCTCCAGGTAAAAGTTTTGTCTTCCTTAGGTAAATTATTTTGGTGTGAATTTCTACAATAATATACAAGTACAGAGGACCCATCGTACAATCAGTACCCAGTCTCTTCACCTGACTCTGCTGGAGTTATTAATCAGGACACAAACTAATTCTTAAACTAGTATGATTTCATGCTGTTACTATATTTTAAGGTCCCAAATTGAAGACACTTCCAAACTGGAGGGGTATAAGCCACGAATGCTGCCAGCAGCCACTGAATGTTATATGTTTCGTGGTAAAACTTAGAACTGTTTAATGTTTTTAACTATACGCGTGATATACCTTCACTGATATATGACTGGTTAAGTTTAAAGTGTTGTAGTATCCCCTGAATAACACATGCATGTTGTGCACTGACTGAACAAATCATATAGCCCATTAAGACACAACTTCCTGAAAATTTCAGCTAGAACTTATGAAGTAATTTAGGCAGCACTGTCATAAAAATACATTAAGAGCATGTCACGCCAGCAGCACTAAAGCATTAAACCCTATGTCTGCAATACTGTAGTTCTAAGTGACCTGTACATTGAATTGTATAAGCATCATCTATGAGCTTGTTAATAAAAAAGTATTAAAGATTTATGCTGAAAAATTCTAAACCATCTGTGAACAGCAGTATTGCAAAGCTTGTATATTAAGAAGAGACATGACAGATTACCAGATCAAATAAATGTGACAACATTCCTAGATAAATACAAATTCAAAGTGGACAGGGATGATGTTGAAACAGGGGGGGGGGACAAGGAGAGACTGGGATTTTAATGCAGGCCTTTATGGAGAATAACAATAATTATACAGAATTTGTAGAGCACAACAAATGTAAAACAGGATCCAAGGATGACCAAAGAACTCTAAACTAAATCCGTTTTTATTGTACAAATTGTAAAAGCATAAGCGCTTTCATAGCAAGGCTACTTCATCAGATGCATAAACAATTAAAAAATAAGTCCATTAAATACTCTAATTGAAAAATCACGTGACTGACTAATTAACTTTCTTAAAGACCTATGCCTTAAAATACACATTAAACAATATGCACACACATAAATGTGTAGCCTTCTACAAATATAAACCATCTTAAATTACTCTATACAGCATAAGTATATACATACATTTGTGCAAAACCATAAATATATAAAAAAATATATATATAAATATATACACATAAAAATGCATGTATATACTAAAAAATGTATGTACAAAAAATATCAAAAATATATATAAAAAACACTATTATTGTGTATATTTATACAATGATGGTTCAAGACAAAAGCCAGACTATTTACCATTTAAAGGTCTGGCTTTAAGTTTAAGTCTCAAAGGTACTCTGTCATTCAGGCCATGGCCATAATCTCCATGTAATCTAACTATCCATTTGGCTTCTAATTGCTCAATTTGATTCCTGATATCACCTTTCCTGATATTCTCATATATACGTCCTATTACCATAAACTTAAAGATATGAGATGTATCTGTATCTACAGTGTGATTCCATAAGGCACTAACTGTATCACCTTACAACACCAACATAATTATACAGAATATTATTGTGAAGATTGGAGGAAGATGGACGAAGGCTGTCAGCCTAGTCAAATAGAATTTGATACATAATTCTATCTATTGTATAAATAAATGTAAAATACAGGCTTGTGTTTTTAAATGAAAGAAAATACTGTAAAATGTGAACTTCAACATTGTTGCAACATTGCCATCTGCTGTAAGGAAAACCAAGCCAAGCATTTCAAATGTGTCTTTTGAAGTTGAAAAGATCTTATGAATCTCTTTGATGTTTTACAAGTCGGCTCCAGTGAGTCTGGATGAAGTTTTCAGGCCCATTGTTTTAAGGTTAAAGTTAAGGGCCAGAATTTACATATGGAAGGTACTTTATTGCTCTGGTTTCTGCTAGAGTGTATATGTGAAATGCCTTTTATTGTTGTAGTCTCCTGAGCAGGTGTTAGCTTGCTAAATAATGCAGTTTGTGGCCTGGGAACTCCAGACTAAGTGTCAAAATGATGTAATTTGGGAGGGCCTTAGAGAGCTGTTGGTGAGTGTTTAAAAACTATTGTTGAATGAGAGACTTGGAAGAATTTTGATCTTGGATATCTAACCAAGCACTGCTTATGCTTTATGTATTTAAGTAAGATTATAGCACTGTGATTTATCTTAGGAATAGTTAAACTTAAAAGAAAGTTAGACTAAGTATTTTTCTTTGAAATCAGATCTTTCCTACAATATTGTTTTAAGTTTCTGTATGATTTCTGAACTTGAGTAGCATTGTACTGTAGTAGTTTTGTCTTGTGTTTTAATTATTTATTATTAAATATTTTAAAACCTTTACCTGTGGCTGGTTTATGTAGAGATAATTTAACCTCTAAAGTACATTACATATTTACAGATTTTGACTGTTTAGTCATACTACCATTGGATTATAATATTGCACAGTAATAATTGGACACCCTTTTAAGGGCCTTTTAGTAGCTGATAATTATTAGCTGGGGGGTGGCAGGAATTACTACTATATGGTCTGGGTAATAGGGGCACAGCTGGAGAACCTGTGCCAGCCTTTTCCCAGGAAGGTCTGCGTGGTTGTATAATCTCTTCTCAAAGTGTGTGTGTGTGTTGTGTCAGCTACCTGGGCAGGGACACGAAGCACTGGTTGGACAGAGAGGGTAGTGGAGGTTTTAGCTTGCCCAGCTAGGCTGAGACCTGGACCCTATAGCTGTGCCAGTGGGGAGTCTTATTGGGGACCTGATAAGCAAGGGAGCAACCAGCCCCAGACTGACTGTGATCTCTGTGTGCACTTAAGGAAAATTATATTTTACTGTGTGTATTAGCTATCCTTTCCTCATCTAGGAGTCGCCCTCTCTGGTGTCAGTGGTGAGGATTGAGGCTCCTTGATTGCCTGGCCAGGGCACGGCATCACATATTGTTGGCAGTGGTTGGGATATCTTATCACATATTGGTTTGCTGTGGTGGGATCCACATCACATATTGATTAGTTGGCAAACACTAATTGGCTTGTAGTAGTGTGGGTAGAGCAAATTCCTGTAGCTTATGTACAGTGATTTCTAAAAGTGTTTTGTACTCTAAAACAGCCACGCAGTGTATACTCAGAGTTCAGATCACAACTGTTTTATTTCTTTTGTTAGCTTAGTGTTAGTCAGAGTGAGCAGGTAGCATGTCAGCAGAGGAGTATGGAAAGCTGACAAGGAGCCAGCTGGTGAAGATGTGCCAGGCTAGGGGACTGGTGCATGGAAACCTGACTAAGGCAGACCTGATTGCAGCCATGGTTACAGCTGCATCAGAAAAGAGCAGCCTGGAGGACAATCAGACTGGCAGTGGAGATACAATATCCTCAGAGAATGGACAGCTCAACCTTTCTGCAGTGAACTTAAAAATCCAGCTGGAGCTAAAGAGACTTGAGTTGGAGGCCAGGCATATGGAACTAGAAGCAGCTGAGAAAATGAGGAGTCTGCAAGCTGAGGAAAATGAATGGCACAGGAGGCATGAGAGGGAAATGCTGATTCTTTGCCAGAGTCATGGAGGCAATCAGGAAGGGAGTAACCAGTCCCCAGAAGCGCAAAAGGTCAGTAAATTTCTTCCACAGTTTAAAGAGGGGGATCATTTTGATAGCTTCATTCATATGTTTGAGTGGGTATGTAAAGAGTATGAAGTTGACTAAGGGCTCTGGATATGGTTCCTGACCCCTTACTCCATGGTAAAGCTGTAACTTCTTTAGCAAAAATGCATGCCGCTATACTGCTGTAAAAAGACACTTGGAATGTTTTAAGCTAACACCTGAAATGTATAGGAAAAAGTTTCCTGAGCATAGACGCAAGGCAGATGAAAATGTATATGAATATGTTGCTGAACTAAGCACTTATTTTCATAGCTGGGTGAGTAGATTTCAGGTCACCACTTTTGAAAGGCTGGCAGACCTTTTGGTAAGAGGACAAGCCCTTAGCACTTTGCCTGAGGACATGAGGATCTGGTTAGCTGATAGACAGTGTGCTACTTCACAGAAGTTGTGGAAGAAGGGAAACCTATACCTAGCAAGCAGGGCAGCCCTGCACAGGAAAGGGACCTCCAGTACTGCTCATGGGACTAAAGGAACCCATGGTGGGCAGCACAGACTGCCCCAAAAGAATCCACCAGTAGCAGGGGAAGCCACTAGTCCAGATACACATCCAGGAGCTAGGGATAAATGTTTTGAATGCAACCAGTGGGGCCATGGGGCATACAGGTGTCCACGGAGGCAAGGTGGGGAACCAAAGGTGAGGGAGCCAGTAAGTGGGAAAGACAAAATGCCAACAGTAGGTTGTCTTGAGACAACAGGGGTATGGAACTACCATCCTGCAGATGTCCTGAGAGGGAAGGATTTGGATGAGGCAGTACTATGTACTTATGCAGTTACATGCAGTGAGGCTAGGAGACAAACATGTGGGTCTGGTAGCCTGGGAGAGACCCAGACAGACTGCAAACTTGCAGCCAGGACTGCTGAGGTGGTTACTTCAGGGAGTGAGCTATGCTGTAGCAGTGAGACTGAATGTGAGCCACAGCTGCTTGTGGGTACTGATGTTCCCTTGGACAGGGTAACTGCAAAGGTAGAGGTGAGTAGTAATACCCAGGCTGACAGTGAGGCACCACTGTCAGAGGATGCCAGACTTCCTGTGGAAGGGGAGCTGGGAATGGGGTACAAGGAGAGACTTGAGACAGGCTCACTTCTCAGACACTACATTGCAAGGCCTGAGGCAGGTAGCTAGGAAGACACCTGATTCTCAAGGGAAGGGGGAATCTGTATACTGGGATAAAGGGTTACTATACAGAGAGTGGACCCCTGAGGGAGGGCTAGAAGGTGAGAGAGTCCAGCAGTTGGTAGTGCCTAGAGCGTACTGTCTGATGCTTCTAGCCATAGCCCATGATATTCCATTTGCAGATCATGTGGGCATAAAACATACAAAGAGGTGTATTATGCAAAACGTCTATTGGTCTGGAATTTCCAGAGATGTAACAGGGTACTGCAGGACATGTGAGCAGTGCCAAAAGGTAGGCAAGGCAGGAGACAAGGTGAAAGCTCCTTTTATGCCTTTGCCTGTGATTAAGGAGCCATTTCAGAGGGTAGCTATGGATATTGTGGGTCCTCTGAGTACCCCAAGTTCCATAGGGAAAAAGTTTATCCTAGTGATTGTAGATTATGCTACACAATACCCTGAAGCAGTGGCTTTGTCCTCCACTGAGGCCAAGAAGGTGGCAAATGTTTTGCTAGAGATTTTCAGCAGGGTACGTTTCCTAAAGGAAATGCTGTCTGACAGAGGTGCCAATTTTATGTCAGACTTGCTAGCTTGACTGTGGAAGCCCTGTGGGGTGAAGCACATGAAGACCACCCCATACCATCCCTAGACTAATGGTCTTGTTGAGAGGTTAAACTCTACAATCAAGTCCATGCTACGGGCATTTGCAGATCAGTTTAAGAGGGAGTGGGACAAATATTTGCCCCATCTGTTGTTTGCTTTCAGAGAGGTTTCCCAGGAATCCACAGGTTTTTCACCCTTTGAGTTGCTGTATGGGCATAGGGTGAGGGGGACCTCTAGATTTAATTTGAGATGAGTGGGCAGGTGAGTGTGAGTCTCACAAGGAGTCTGTTGTGGCATATGTCCTGAGCCTCAGGACAAGGCTCAGGGAACTCATGGGCCTGGCTCAGGAGAACCTGGCAGAATCCCAACAAGAGAAGAAGGAGTGGCATGACAGGAATGCTCGAACTAGAGAGTATGCTGTAGGGCAGCAGGTGATGGTTCTCATTCCTGTCAGACACAACAAGTTGCAAGCAGCTTGGGAGGGACCCAGAAGGTGGTAAGAAAGGTAAGTGATGTTAACTACCTGGTGGAACTGCTAGGCAGAAGGCAAGGGCACAGATTGTACCAGGTTAACATGATGAAACCTTACCATGATAGGGAGGCCCTTGTGCTGAGCATTTGCAGTGGATTGCAGGAGGAGTCCGAGAGAGATCTTATGACTGATCTCCTCAGTGAGGCCCAGGCTAACACCTCGGTGGAAGGGATAGCAATGTCCCAGCAGCTATCTCCTACAAAGGTTCGAGAAATCTGAGCTGTTTTGCAGGTGTTTGGGGGCATATTCAATGGGAAACCAGGGAGCACCCACCTGGTGCAGCACCAGGTGGATACAGGACCCCAAAGGCCTATCAGGCAGGCTCTTTATAGGGTGCCTGAGAGAGTCAAACAGACTTTTGAGGGAAGAGGTACAGGAGATGTTGGAACTAGGGGTGATTCAGGAGTGCAACAGTCCCTGGGCCTCCTCAGTGGTACTGGCCAAAGAAGGATGGCAGCACCAGGTTCTGTGTGGATTACAGGAAATTAAATAGTCACACAGAGGCAGATGCTTACCTCATGCCTAGGACAGATGAGGCCCTAAAGCAGCTGGGTGGGGCTAAGTATCTTACAACCATTGATCTTACCAAGGGTTACTGGCAGGTGCCTTTGACTTTAAGTGCTAGAGAGAAGTCAGCCTTTGTGATTCCTTTTGGCTTGTATGAGTTCACAAAGATGCCCTTTGGGATGAAGAATGCCCCAACGACCTTCCAGAGGCTGGTAGGTCATATCTTAGCAGGAGCAGGAGGGTTTGCCCTTTCTTAAATAGATGATATTTCTATCTACAGCCATTCCTGGCAAGATCACCTTCACCATGTCAGGGAGGTGCTGAGCAGACTACAGAGGGCAGGGTTGACCATTAAGCTGAGAAAATATCAGGTGGGTATGGCAGATGCCTCCTACCTAGGACATAGAGTGGGGAGTGGTAAGATAAGGCCAGAACCTGCCAAAGTGGAAGCCATTCAGGCATGGCCTGCACCTGTTACCAAAAAGCAGGTGAGTGCATTCTTAGGGACAGCAGGGTACTTCAGAAAGTTTCTTCCCAATTGTAGTACCATAGCTGCTCCCCTCACAGACCTGACAAGGAAAAACAGGCCAGATAAGGTAGTGTGGACCCCAGCATGTGAGCAGGCATTTCTTAAGCATAAGGAAGCTTTGGGAGGACCTCCTGTGTTAGCCAGTACAGACCATAGCAAAGAATTTGTTGTGCAGGTGGATGCTTCAAACTATGGGTTGGGGGCTGTACTTAACCAGATTTCTACAGAGGGAGAAGAGCACCCAGTGGTTTATCTCAGTCATCGGCTCCAACCCAGGGAGGAATGCTATGTAGTGGTAGAAAAGGAATGTCTAGCCATAGTGTGGGCACTACAAAAACTTCAGCCTTATCTGTATGGAAGAAAATTCACTGTGATGACAGATCACAACCGCCTAACATGGTTAAACAGAGCCAGTCAGCAAAATGCCAAGTTGCTAAGATGGAGCCTGGGGTTGCATATGATATGTCAGTGCAGCACTGCAGTGGAAGTAGCAATGCCAATGCAGATGGGCTCTCAAGACAAGGAATGGGGTGAGGTACACCCAGATAGACCTGACACTCTCAAGCGATGTTTCTCAAGGGGCACTTGAAAAATTTGCTTGAGTTCCCGGGGGGGGGGTGAAGATTGGAGGAAGATGGACAAAGGCTGCCAGCCTAGTCAAATAGAATTTGATACATAATTCTATCTATTGTATAAATAAATGTAAAATACAGGCTTGTGTTTTTAAATGAAATAAAACACTGTAAAATGTGAACTTCAAGATTGTTGCAACATTGCCATCTGCTGTAAGGAAAACCAACCCAAGCATTTCAAATGTGTCTTTTGAAGTTGAAAAGATCTTATGAATCCTTTGATGTTTTACAAGTCGGCTCCAGTGAGTCTGAATGAAGGTTTCAGGCCCATTGTTTTAAGGTTAAAGTTAAGGGCCAGAATTTAGATGTGGAAGGTACTTTATTGCTCTGGTTTCTGCTAGAGTGTATATGTGAAA
Organism: Protopterus annectens; assembly: GCF_019279795.1. Taxonomy (NCBI): domain Eukaryota; kingdom Metazoa; phylum Chordata; order Ceratodontiformes; family Protopteridae; genus Protopterus; species Protopterus annectens. Next base: position 1,571,544,615 of record NC_056744.1, read on the forward strand.
TGCCTTTTATTGTTGTAGTCTTCTGAGTAGGTGTTAACTTGCTAAATAATGCAGTTTGTGGCCTGGGAACTCAAGACTAAGTGTCAAAATGATGTAATTTGGGAGGGCCTTAGAGAGCTGTTAGAGAGTGTTTAAAAACTATTGTTGAGTGAGAGACTTGGAATAATTTTGATCTTGGATAGCTAACCCAGCACTGCTTATGCTTTATGTATGTAAATAGGATTATAGCACTGTGATTTATCTTAGGAATAGTTAAACTTAAAAGAAAGTTAGATTAAGTATTTTTCTTTGAAATCAGATCTTTCCTACGATATTGTTTTAAGTTTCTGTGTGATCTCTGAACTTGAGTAGCATTGTACTGTAGTAGTTTTGTCTTGTGTTTTAAATATTTATTATTAAATATTTTAAAACCTTTACCTGTGGCTGATTTATGTAGAGATAATTTAACCTCTAAAGTACATTACATATTTACAGATTTTACTAAGTCACCCCAAATTAAGCCTTGACTGTTTAGTCATACTACCATTGGATTATAATATTGCACAGTAATAATTGGACACCCTTTTAAGGGCCTTTTAGTAGCTGATAATTATTAGCTGGGTGGTGGCAGGAATTACTACCATATGGTCTGAGTAATAGGAGCACAGATGGAGAACCTGTGCCAGTCTATTCCAAGGAGGGTCTGTGTGGTTGTATAACCTCTTCTCAAAGTGTGTGTGTTGTGTCAGCTACTTGGGCAGGGACATGAAGCACTGGTTGGACAGAGAGGGTAGCGGAAGTTTTAGCTTGCCCAGCTAGGCTGAGACCTGGACCCTATAGCTGTGCCAGTGGGGAGTCTTATTGGGGACCTGGTGAGCAAGGGAGCAACCAGCCCCAGACTGACTGTGATCTCTGTGTGCACTTAAGGGAAATTATACTTTACTGTGTGCATTAGTTATCCTTTCCTCATCCAAGAGTCGCCCTCTCTGGTGTCAGTAGTGAGGATTGAGGCTCCCTGATTGCTAGGCCAGGGCACAGGCATCACAATTATATCCATAAAGTAGCAGAAAGTATCCTAAGAACTAAGCAAACACAGGAATGGAAAGGAGATTCTGCCAATACAGATGACTGCAATTATGGATATAGATAATATGCAAGAATGGGCAGGAATTTATTGGAGAAAACTGGCAAAGGAACCAAGGTATTGGAAGCAGATAACTAGAGAAGAAAAGCTGATAGAAAGAGAAGATGCCAAGAATTTATTTGGACTGCTGGTTAGAGATTGCCTTCCCTATCAAGGACTGATATCAGAGTATAGGCAAAGAGAAATAAATGTGTGTGTGTGTGGGGGGGGGGGGTCCTAAATGGAAGACCAGCACTAGTAGAGTTTTTAGTAGAATCCACATACAGAAGCTGCCATTAAAAAAGGAATAATTAGTAGAGCACATAAAATATTGCATGATAACTATAAAAATTAATCAAAGGAGGTTAGAAAGGATTGAGAAGAGAGCTTGGATAATCAATTCAGAAAGAAACAATGGGAGGTTATATGTATGTCTCCCAAATATGCAAAAAAATCTAGAAGATTTAGGATTTTTGCTTGGAAATGTTTGTACAGATATTTTCATGCCCCAAGTAGACTCCAGAGAATTTTTTCTCAGGTAGATAGCAAATGTTGGAGATGTGAGAGGGAAGAAAGAGGTCATTGGGAACATGTTTTCTAGGAGTGCAGTGAGCTGGCAGACTTTAAGGGTTCCCTGTGGGATGCACTGTCAAAGATGCTAGGTGGGGAGATTGGCATGATGAGGAAGATGATTTTTCTGAGCTATGATACAGAATCGGAATTGTCTAGACATGGTAAGGCCTTGCTGTCTCTAATTATGGTGTCTGCCAAAAAAGCAATTACTAGAAAATGGAAATCATAATCTAAACCAACTATATTAGAAGTAGTGAATATAGTAACAGAGATAAAACAACTGGAATTGAGATCTTTAGATAAAGGTGAGAGCAAACTACATAGAAAAAAATGGGAATTGTGGGAACCATACATACAGGGGAGGAATGAGGTTTAAAAGAAGGCAGGGCTTAAATGAAATATATAATGTTTGACTGAAAATGATTGGGTAGACTATAAGTGATGTATAATGTTTGCAGCTGGGAGTGTGTCAGCATGGCTTGTGATATAAAATGCTTGCAAATAGGAGTGTGTTGGTGTAGTTTGTTTTCAATTATATAAATGTATGATTGCTTATGTCATAAGTGGTAGTTTAATACAGATGTTTCTTGTTTAGAAAACATTCATGGATACATACACATCCCAACATATTCACCCTAAATCAAAAAAGCACCTGTATAGAAATCATTTATTATAAAAATACATATTTTTAAAAATAGAGTTGTTCAGCTTAAGAATAAATCAGGTCATTGTATGAAGAGTAATTTATTTATTTGCCTACTTACATATTTGTTAACTGGAGTACAGTTTGTTGTTTGTCTTTTCCTGGTTAGGGGATGCCACAGCAGAACTCCAGTCCACTAATTATTGGCAGTCGATTTTTATGGTGCCGAGTTGCCAGCCCGACGCCCAACCTTCAGCAAGGCACACCCATTCACGCATGTCTTTTGTAGGCCACTCGACCGCAGGGAGGACATGCAGACTCCACACAGAAGGCACTCCAGCTGAGAATCAAACAGGACAACCTCTTGCTGTGAGGTAACAACACTACCGCTGTACCACCACGGCTTTATACACTTTTAACTGGAGTACAGTACTTGTTTGTATTTAACTGGAGTACAGCACTGATCCACATACCCCTTTTGCAGACTCTGAGAGGGAGCCCTGTGCTAGTAAGTGACTTACTCAGAGTCATGCACTAGACACATGAAGGTTGTGGGAATCAAACACTAGACTACAAGACAAAGATCTTACCATTCTTTTGTACTTGTATCATATTTCTTAACTTCTTAGCGCAAGAAATCTGGCAAACACCAAAAATAATGGGAGGACAAAAGCTCACAATAAGGACATCATTTAATTATTTCTCTTATAAACTTAGAAAGTTGCTAGAAAAATGGGTTTTGCATTAGCATGCATTGATATCAGAGTATAAGCAAAGAGAAAGAAATGTGTTTGGTTGTTTTTTAGAACTGTTCAGCAGTAGTAGCTGTTATGAGAATCCTACTATCTCATATCAGACTTAAAAAAGGTAAACAAACAGCTGCAGTGAAGATTCTTTTCTACCAGCTCTGGCACACAATGACATCACATCTAGGTCAGCTGATTCTGGCATAACCTACATTCAGAATTATTTTTAAAACAAAAACATGTACACTTGGTCAGCCTGAAGAACATTGTCTGACATTCAAACATCTTGCATAAAACAGACTGATAATCAAAAGACATAAACTTGTTTGTAAAATTATAGCTAGTCATGCTGGCATATGTAACACAGAGTAATTTACAATTATTTGCAATTATTTAGAAAACTTCAGCCAGTCATGCTAGCACAGATAACAATATCTAATATCCTCACATTTCTCCCCCTTTGAAGACTCAAGCTAGATTTCCAAGTGACCCTGGAAAATTGTTGTTTCAGAAAAATGGGGCTAACTGAAAATGTATCCACCCATACCTCTTCTTGACAGTCCATCTGCATTAGCATTATTGACTCCACTGCGGTATTGCATCATCATACCATAGACCTGTAACCCTATGCTCCACCTTAGTAACTTGGCATTATGCTCACTGACTCTATTCAGCCATGTTAAAGGGTTATGTTCTGTAACCACACTGAATTGTTTTCTTCCATATAGGCAAGGCTGAAACTTTTGCAATGCCCAGATTATGCCTAGGTATTCTTTCTCCCAGCTGTGTAACATTCCTCCCTGGGTTGCAGTCTACAGCTGAGATATACCATGGGATGTTCTTTGAGGAAATTTGGCTGGGTACAGCCCTCACCCCTTAATTTGAAATATCCACCTACACAACAAATTCCTTGCTGTAATCTGGACTGGCTTACACAGGGGCTCCTCAAGCTTCTTAAAAATTTTGGAATGCCTGCTCACAATCTGTGGTCCACACTACCTTATCCAGGTTGTACAGATCCAGGTAAGGAGTACAGATTTTCTATACCCTACTGTCCCTAGGAATGCTCTCACCTCCTTTTTGGTAACAGGGACAGGCCATGTCTGAATAACCTCCATTTTGGCACGTTCTGGTCTAATCTTACCACTCCCTACTCTATGACCTAAGTAGGAGACCTCTGCCATACCCACCTGACACTTAATAGGCTTAATGGTCAAGCCTGCCCTTTTTAATCTACCTAAGACTTTACAGATATGTTGAAAGTGTTCTTGCCAAGAATGACTATAAATGGCAAAATCATCCGAATAAGTGAGAGCATAGACTCCTGTGCCTACTAAGATGTGATCTACTAACCTGGTTGGGCATTCTTCATCCCAAAGGGCATCTTTGTAAATTCATATAATCCAAAAGATGTTACAAAAGCTGACCTCTCTCTAACAATGGGAGTCAAGGGCTTCTGCCAGTATCCCTTGGTCAGATCAATAGTGGTTAGATAGTTAGCCCAACCCAGCTGTTCTAAAGCTTCATCTGTTCTAGGCATTGGGTACGTATCTGACTCTGTATGACTGTTTAACTTTCTGTAGTCTATGCAGAATCTTGCACTATCATCTTTCTTTGGTACCAACACTACTGGGGAAGCCCAAGGACTACTGGACTCCTGGATTACCCCCTCCAAGATCCATCATCTCCTTTATCTCATCCTTCAAAGTCTGTTTGACTTGATCAGGCACCCTATAAGGAGCTTGCTTAATAGGCCTTTGGGGTCCTGCACCCACATGGTGCTGGTGGGTGCACCATAGTCTCCCAGTGAACATGCCCCCAAACTCCTGTAGCTCTGTTCAAATTTCTTTAACCTGAATAGGGGATAACCACTGAGTTATTGCTACCTCTCCCACAGAAGTATCAGTCCGAGCCTCACTGAGAAGATCAATCACCAGATCCCCCTCAGACTCCTCCTGCCATCTACCCCAAATACTCAGTACCAGGGCCATGGTATGGTTTCATCATGTTAACATGATACAACTTATGTCCCTGCCTCCTGTGTACTAAGTTTACCATGTACTTAACATCACTAATTTTCCTTAACACTTTGAAGGGTCCCTCCTAAGCTGCCTGGAGCTTATTGTGTCTGACAGGAATGAGCACCATAACCTGTTGACCCACAGTATACTCTCAGGCTTGAGCCTTCCTGACATACCAAGCCTTCTTCTGCTGTTGGGCACCTGCCAGGCTCTCCTGGGCCAAGCCCATGAGCTCCCTAAGCCCTGTCCTGAAGTTTAAGACATGTGCCACAACAGACTCCTTGTGGGATTTACACTCACCCTCCCACTCATCATGTATCAAATCATAAGGCTCCCCTCACCCTATGCTGATACAGCAACTCAAAGGGTGAAAAGCCTTAGATTCCTGAGGTACCTCTCTGTATGCAAATAGTAAATGAGACAAATATTTGTCCTACTCCCTTTTAACCTGGTCTGCAAATGCCATAGCATAGTCTTTAATGTAGAGTTTAACCTCTCCACAAGACCATTATGCTGGGGATGGTAGGGGGTGTTTTTTAAATGCTTCACCCCACAATGCTTCCACAGACAAGCCAGCAGGTCTGACATAAAGTTGGCAACTCAGTCAGTCAGTATCTCCCTCAGAAAAACTACCATTCTGAACATTTCTAACAAAGCATTTGCCACTTTCTCAATGGAGGACAGAGCCATTGTCTCAGGGTATCTAGTAACATAATCTACTACTACCAGGATATACTTTTTCCCTGTAGCATTTAGAGTACATAGAGGCCCCATGATATCCATAGCTACCCTCTGAAATGGCTCTTCAATCACAGGCAAAGGCATCGACAGAACCTTGATCTTGTCTCCTGCTTTGCCTACCTTTTGACAGTGCTTACAGGTCCTGCATTACCCTGATCTTTTGCAATCCCAGGCCAATAAAAGTGTTGCATACTGCATCTCTTAGTACACTTTATACTCATATGACCTGCAAAAGGAATGTCATGGGCTATGGCTATAAGTGACAGATGGTAGGCTGTGGCCACTACCAACTGCTGTATTACCTCACCCTCTAGTCCTTCATCAGGTACAGTAACCCTTTGTTCCAGTATACAGACTCCCTTTTTCCTTGAGCATCAGGTACCTCCTTAACTATGTCTCTCAGGCCTCATAAAGTAGGATCCAGAATCTGAGCCTGTCTCAACTCTATATTTGTAACCTCTCCCAGCTCCCCTTCCACAGGAAGTCTAGTATCTTCTGACAGCGGTGCTTCACTGTCAGCCTGGATACTACCACTCACCTCTGTCCTTGCAATCACCATGTCCACAGGAATACAAGTACCTACCAGCAGCTGTGGTTCACCTTCAGGCTCACTGCTACAAGGTAGCTCCCTCCTTTAAGTAACCATATCACCAGCCCCAGGTTCAGGCATAGGATATGTCTGGGTCTCCCCCAAACTGCTAGACCTACATGCCTGTCTCCAAACTTGACTGAGTGTAACTGCACACACACAAGGTACTACATGATCAAAATCATTCCCTATTAAGACATCTGCAGAGATATCCTCAAACACACCTACCTGCATGTTCACTTTTCTACCCTACCAGTCAACATGATCCCTTGACAAAGGTATTTAGAATGGGGACCTACCCAACGTTCTGACTGATGTGGACTGCCCAAGCAAGTACTGCTCCTGCTTAACCACTGCAGGCTTCACAATGGTTATATCAGAAGCTGTGTCTCTCTTAGCAATGGCCTGTCTTCCATCCACTAAGCTAGGATACAAATTGTGGTGATAATTTGGCACCTCTGTTGTTTCCAGACAACTTACCACTGGCATTCTGGCATTCCCAATTGCTGGCTCCCTCACATTTTGTTTCTCACCTTCAATGGACATTTGTATGCTACATGGCCCCTCTGATTACATTTGAAACATCTAATCCCTGATCCTGACTGTGTGCTTGAACTAGTGGCTTAATCTTTCACTGGTGAACTCTGTTGGAGTGGTTTAGTCTGCCTTCAATAGGTTCCCTTATGTCCATGTGCAGCTATGTGTCTCCCATTCTTATGCAGTGGTTCCTTGCTTGCCAAATAGAGATCCCCTTTTCTCTCCAACTCATTTGCAGAGTTACACTGTTGGTCTGCCAACCAGATCCTCATGTCTTCAGGCAAAGTGGTGAGAGCTTGTTCCCTCACCAAAAGGTCTGCCAGTCCTTCAAAAGTGGTGACCTGACACACACTCACCCACCTGTAAAACTAAATACTTACATCACCAGTGTAATCACATGCACTTTCATCTGCCTTGTATCTATGTTCATGACAATGTTTTCTGTACATTTCAGGGTTTAATTTAAAACAATCAAGTAAATCTACCATGGAGTAAGGGGGTCAGGAACTTTACCCAGAGCCTTTGGTCAACATTATACTGTTTACATACCATCTCAAATATATAAGTAAAACTATCAAAATCATCTCCCTCCCTGTACTGAGGAAAAAGTTTACTAACCTTTATGGCTTCTGGGTTTCAGTCATTCCCTTTCTCATTACCTGTATGACCTGGTCAAACAGTTAGAAATTACTTTTCATGCTGTCTCTGCTTCTCATTTTCTTCAGCTTCTATCACCAAATACTTGACCTCCAGTTTCTTTTCATGTTGATGCTGATTCTTCCTCTCCCCTTTCCTCAGCCTGCAAACATTGCAGTCTCTCTTCAGTCTTCAATTCAAGTCTCCTTAACTCCAAATGAATTTTTAAGTCCACCAAAGAAAAGGTGAACTGTCTTGTCTCAGAAGGCTGTATATCCCCAATGCCAAACTGGATATCTTCCAAACTGCTGGTCTACTCTGTGGCTGCGATCATTGCTTCCTTAGTCAGGTTGGCATGCATCAGGCTTTTGGCTTTGCACACCTTTGCCAACCGGTTCTTTGTCAGCTTGCTATAATCCTCTGCTGACATCTTTGCTTGCTGTCCCTGACAAAACTGACTACAAATGAGTAAAACTGTTGTGACAATGAAACTCTGTGTGTTTATCTTGTGGATGTTGAGAATGCACACCTCAGTGACATCTACCCAGGAGCTACTAAAGCACAATTAAAAGCTGACTGCTGCCACCAATATGTGATGAGCCCTCTTTGCCCAGGGACAAAAACTATGGAGTCTCAATCCTCACCACAGTCTCCAGTAAGGGAGTGTCACTAAAAGCAGGGATGGAAATACACAATTTCCCCTAAGAATACATCGGGAACAGGTTCTAAACTTGGGACTGGACTATATGCTTCACTCCAAGTCCCCAAATGTGTTTCCACTCTAACCACTGCACAGCACTGTGTTCCAGTTCTAGATATCTGACACACTCACTCTTAAATGTCTAATATTCACACTTACACACACTCTTGGAAAAGGCTGACAGATTTACTTGCTGTGTTTCTTTGCCCAAATTACAAGGTAATGGCTGCTACCAGTCAAATACCACAATACCCTTCGAAATGGGTGTTCAATTATATTGGGTAAAATAGATATTGAAGCAAATGGTAGCATGTATCCCAAGCAGTAAGGCTTTTCAGAGTGGCCCTGGTGTTATCACAATAAGCCTAAACACTCTTGAGTTATTAAAAATATTAACTAAATAACCAACCACAATGAGAGGTAGTAAAACATTTATTATAAAGAAAAGGATTTAAAACATGTAAATACTTAATAACTGATTCTAATAAACAACAGAGTTTCACACACATGAATTATAAAAATAATACTGTAGGATAGATTGATTTTATAAAACCTCGGCCTAACTAGCTGTATTTCCCTAGCTATCTGAAGATTAACTGTCCTTATCTGATCTAAATATCTCAGCAAGGCAAGATTAGACTCTTACTTCTCTAAAGCAATATGAGGAATTATGTCCACACTCCAGGCTATTGGCTGTACTTAGCAACTAGAATAACTGCTTTGGAAACAACTGGACTATTACTGTGGAACAGCTCTGGAAGACAACTACTGAACAACAAATGAACAACTGACTCAGACTTGTTTTTATAAAAGATTTTTAAAAGTAACAGGAAGCTGCTATGAGAATTCTACTCTCTCATATCAGACTTTGAAAAGTAAAGAAACAGCTGCAGTGAAGATTCTATTCTCCCAGCTCTGGCACACAATGACATCACATCTAGGTCAGCTGATTCTGGCATAACCTACATTCAGAATTCTCTTCAAAAAAAACATGTACACTTGGTCAGCCAGAAGAACACTGTCTGACATTCAAACATCTTGCATAAATTAGAGTGATAATCAAAAGACATAAACTTATTTATAAAATTATAGCTAATCATGCTGGCATATGTAACACAGGGTAATTTACAATTATTTACAATTATTTACAAAACTTCAGTCAGTCATGTTAGCACAATATCTGTGACATGGCTGTAGCAGTTAGTCATACAGCAAAACACAGAATGGATCATATCACTTAACTGACCCTGATATTCATGGATGTTCCAGATTTTTATCTTATATTTATGGTCTGCCTCATAAAAACTATGATTATATAATAAATCTCCAAGTGAAAGAGTTACTAAGTAATGTTAGAAATTAGCAGTTATAAACGTTTTAGTCTTCAGAAAATGCAAATGAATACAAATAATCTTACTGTACCTTCAGAGCAAGCAGCTGTAAAACATACCACTTAATTTCTTTGCTCATGAATCAGGGGCAGAGAAAAAAAGTAATGATGGTCAAAGGCCCAAAATCTGTGATAGTTTTAAAGTATATTTGCCATGTTATGCAGTAAGTATAAGTAACAAACGTCTGGAGTTGAATATAGTGTCCTTGCTATGTACAAAATCAAATTAAATAATTTTGATGCAAAAAGTGTGTTGTTTTTGCATTTTTGTTTTGTTGATAAGGAAGGCTCCCTGTATTTTCTTTTTCTCAGAGCTGAAAATTCCTGTTATGACATCATGAAAGACTGAACCCACAATGCCTATCTGCCTAAGTTAATGTATATGCTACTGTATTTCTATGTTAAATGTATCAGTAGTAGTTTCTTCCTTAATAGGAAAAGTTACCAACTAGATCTTGCAGCTGTAACATCTCACTTTGCAAATTAACATATGAGTTGATATAGTAGTGAAAACACAAGGCAAGTAAGAAACTGCTCCTCAAAAGTACTAAGTTGTGTTCGCTTATGCATGATGCTTTGCAACTGTATATAAATCACTGCCATTTAACTACAATGCTGTTATTTTGTAGTGTGGCTATGTATAAAATTAAGTAAGATCAACAAACATACTGAAGTCTTAGTTATTTATTTATCTTTTTGGAAAACCCTTGCAGCTTTAACATGAGGATTATAGTGGGAAATATGGTAAAATGATGATGTCTCCGAAAATTACCCGTGCACTTTAAATATTACTCTTAATTTGTTTAGAAATTAAAAAAACAATAAAATTAACACATTTCCTGAACAATAAGAAATATGATAATCTGGTGTCTGGTATTATGGACTGACAGTGATTTACCAGAAAATCAAAAATATTGTGAGAGAGAGGCATACCTCTTAACCTCTTAGAGCAAAAAAATCTAGACAAAACCACAAATAATGGGGGACAAAGGCCCAAAAATAGGGATAATTTTAAAATATTGCTCTTATAAACTGAGAAAGTTGATAGAATAACAGGTTTTCCATTAACATGAGTTTCTGACTCAAATGCCTGTCATTATTTTTTGGTTTCCATTCTCAATATTTGCCATTCATTTACCAGAAAACCAAAAATGTATGAGGAACAGACCAAAAATATGAGGCAACAATCTGGGCATTCTTCAAAAATCTAGACAGTTGAGAGGTATGGAGACAGGGCAAAAGTATAAGGCAGAATTGAGGATATTCTGCAAAATCAGAGACTGCTGAGAAAGTTTTTCTTATTTGGGGTCTTTATGTCTTACAAGTAATGTAATTACTTTCATATTGTTTCCTAAATCTTGATTTAAGAGGTTGTTCACTTGTGATTTGAATAAACTCACCTTTTTATGTATTTTATGCATGTTGGCATGATGGTTGATAAAAGGTGAAACATTACCAGTCATTGCACTCCCTGGTATCCCAAAAGTGACAAATATTTTATCAAGATCTGGAACCATTTATACCTCTGAATATATGGAATCCATTGGTACTTTCACTAAAAATTCTGAATAACTGACAGTAACAGCTAACAGGAACACTTTGTTGGAAGCCATTAGAAATTGATGTATAAAACAGTCCATGTTTTTTGTGCCTTTGAATAGCTTTGTATGAATGGTCTTGCTTTGCTTTGCATTGACTTGATGTATTAGTCAATGTCTGTCTTAATTTTTTTCACAGTCTTTCTATTTTGTACCTCAAATGATTGTTTCATTACTGGACCGACAATTTCATTTAGCCTTGCTGTTATGGCCTGGGATATGTTTGAAAATGAATTAAGATCCAGTCCATTTTCCTTGACCCAATTTATCCTTTACAAGGTCAGTGGGAAACTACAGCCTATCCTGGCAGCCAATGGACACAAGTATCGAAACCCATTCTGGATAGAGCACCACTCTGCTGCAAAATGTACACTCTCATTCTCTGTCACATCACACAGATACCCATGGCAATATAGAGAATGCCATTTTATCTACTACATATCTTTGGGAGGTTGTAAGAAACCAGAGCCCTTGGAAAAAAAACATGCAGATGCAGGTAAGATGTGGAAACTTTGCAAGGAAAGCATCTCAGCTAAGAAATGAAATGGAGAACCTCTTGTTGGGAGAAAGCAATGATACTTACTTGGCCTTTGCGGCAGTTCAAATTAAATCATATGTAAGGGAAGATTATGCTATTAAAAACAAGTATTATCTGTAATGTTTCATGCCTTAGCAAGAAAGAACATGGCAGCTGTCTTTTAAATGTTTTAAGCAAGCACACTGTTGATGTGTTTCAGTGCAACTACATAACTAACTAGTAGAATATATATATATATATATATATATATATATATATATATATATATATATATATATATGATTTTCCTCCCAAATGGAGTGCAATGTACTTCATTGGAAGGTAAACTCTGGTCATTCCCTAAACCAACAGTTCTGAAATGGTGTAACCATACTTCATTTGGAAGCCTTGTCCTGTTTCGGGGAGGGCGGGGGATGAGGGGGGAAGACCAAGCAACATTGAAAATGTTTTCTACTTACAAAGTTCAGTAATCAGTATTTATTTTATACAGGTCAGTCTAAGGGCAGAATGATAAGAATCAATTAAGCTGTATTTAAGTGTAAATCAGTAGTTCAGGAATATTGCCTAAGGCAATTCTTGATTATTTCACTTCACATGAGTGTGTGTGAGTGCACCTGCACCTGTGCATGTTTATGCACTGGGAGGGAGCCATGTGTTTCTGTATAATATGGTATATGTTTTTATGTATGTAGAGATCCAAAGTACTTTTTTATATCTAGGGAATGTTCATGGGTGTCTATGTTATTTAAGGGAGTTATACTGTGGAAGAATCCAAGAATACATATTCTAAAACAATTCCAAAATGTCTGACATCTGACACATGGTGTGCTATTATAGCTGTAATTTGCTTTCCATCTAAAAGGGTATTGTTATACCTGCACTGTCTCCTAACTAACAAATAGTAATTTTTTGTAGTTGCAATGTACCTTCCATCCAAAAGATGTAATGCTGATATAGCTGTAGTGTGCCTTCTGCTCAATAAGGGGTGATCTACCACTGTTGTAATGTGCCATCTGTCTAACAGGAAGAGCTGCTACAGCTTTAGCATGCCTTTTGTCCCAAAATGGTGTACTGTTATAGTTCCATTATGTTTCCTGCCCTATAGATGGAGAGATATTTGATGTATTTCCCCTACAGGAAAGCATGGAGGGCTTTGCACTGTGCCACCTGGACAGTTTAGAGAAACAAGTTTGAATAGTCCTAATCTAGCAGCAGACATTCATGCAAACCATCCTCCTGAAGGTGGTGGTGAAGAAGGAATCACCAGTTCTCATCCTGTTGACTCTCATCCCCTGCAAGTTGGTGCCCAGGGCTAGACACTCATAAATCTCACTCCTCCTATGACTCACAGTTTTTACCAACTTACTTAGTGATTTGCGATAAAAATAATCTTAGCTGTGCATTACTCTATATGGTGTATAAACTGCCAATTTAGCATTTCTCCTCATCCGCTAACATTACTGTGCTTTAATATTTAAAAAAAAAACATTAAAACTAGCATTTTGCATAAGCTGATGATGCAGACTGTAAACAATGCACTTTAACCTCTTTAAAATCAGCATAACCCTTGGCTGGATCAATGCTCACCTCCCCTTCATAAACCTATTGCTATCTTACTTCTGTCTGTTATAGCTACTATCATACGAGCCTCACTAAGTCTGTTTGAATATTCCAACATAACTACAAACAGATTCTCTATCTTTAACTGTCCTATTTTTAATTGACTCTGTTCTATTATAAAAGTATTCTCTATAAATGCTGTCATTTATTGTTTACATTGTAATTTCATAAACCTTGTCACTTGTATTCTTCTATATTTTAATAATGTTTAAATATATTTGTCAAACTCATGTTCAAATGTAATGTGTCTTAATTGTGGAGCTTTTCTCCCCAGGCCTCCGCTGGAAAAGGACATGTGTCCAGTCGGACTTTCCTGGTAACCAAATGTAAAATAAAAAAATAAAATAATAAGGAACACATCTCATGTGTCCACGGACTTTAATGGTCACAGCATCTTGCATGCTTGATGACACATCCAAGTCTTTGGTTGCACCATACACAGTAGCCCTAAGGTGACATCATCCTAGGATAGCCTAAATTTTTTAGGGCCATACTTTTAATAAAAAGCGTACAAAGCTTTTTTTTATTAAAATACCTTTCGAAAACATAAGCAGTAACAAGCAGGAAAATAGTGTGCAGGACTCATCAGATGCCACAATCAGTATGAACATCAGCAAATCACTTCAAAATCTGATTACATGACAGCAATAAGTGTATTAGTTGTAGCATGATCTGACTTCTTAACAACCATCTAAGCCATCACTCTAAGTGGTGCAGCGGTTAGCTTTGCTGCCTTACAGCAAGAGGTTCCCCGGTTCGATTCTCAGCTGGGTGCCTTCTGTGTGGAGTCTGCATGTCCTCCCTGTGTTCATGTGGGTTTCTTCCTGGTGCTCTGATTTCCTACCACATTCCAAAGACATGCAGTAGGTGGATTGGACACTATAAATTGGCCATAGGTGTGTATAATGTGGAAGAATTACAGTGACAGGGCTAGCCACCCAGTAGTGTAAACCTTGGCTCTAGATGAGTGTCATTAAAGAAGTGGCACCCCAACCCCATGTGCAAAAGTGGGAAAAAGGGGTTATAGGTGGATGGAAGGATATGAAGTACAGATCCTTGTGTTGAGGCACAGTAGGTTTTCCAGATTTAGGGTCATAAGACATCTCCCTTCCATATGGAAAAACAATAGACTACAGGGGGAAACTGGTACTTATGAGCTACAAAGCTGCTGGCTGAGAATTATAAAAAGTCAGCAAAAAAGAACCTTAAACTGTACACAAGCTCAGCTGAGACTTCAGAGTAATCAAGCAATTATAACTTGTTTAGAAATCAAAACTTCCTTATTGAAAAACAAATAGAGGAGAGCTTTCTCCCTTAAACAAGCATCATCAGATCTAAATTCATTGCATGCCATATTCATCTGCTTTAACACAGAAATCATTGTTAATAAACTTGAGCTGGGGTCATAAATGTATGTCATAGGTTGTTTATCCAAACTACAATAGGATAAGTCTCATCTTTCATATCTGTTCGGCTATATGATCATCTGATCATTTATTATAAGAGGTAGATTGACTGCAGTCTTCTGAATGCTATCAAAAACTGCTTACATTTATAAGCTGACATGGGAGACAGAGGGCAACTGCAAGTTGTGTCAATATGTTTTTTTTTTTTTTGTTACTTTATCTCTTCTTTCATTTTTATTTGTTTTATTTTATTTTTATTGTAGTTTTAAACTAGCTGACTAAATTCAGCAGTTGATTTTTGCTGTTTTTTCCCCCTAATATAATATTCTGCAAGAAGGATTTTGTTGCTGACAAGAGGCTGAATTACTTGCAGATGATGTCATCAGCTCAAACCATGGAAAAAATAAAAAACAAAAGAAAAATAATTGTACACACGAAGAGTATTAGTTCGTGGCACCCCTGTCAGAAAGCCGTGGCTCCCCAGGGAGCCGTGGCGCACACTTTGGGAACCCCTGGGTTATAGCTTATGTTCTGTATTTCTATCCTATGTGGCTAGTGCCTAACTGATACAAGCACTTTACAGAAATCTTCTCTTGGCTACGTATAACTATTAGTACATCAATGTATCTGTGATGTGATAAGTAGATACTATTTGCCATGTCTAGATGAGGCAACAAATAATAAAAATATATTTAACCAGTCAAATTAAAATCCTAAAATATTATACTGAAATAATCATAACTGCAGCTAGTCAAGATAATCTGATTGAACCTCTGACTAGTTGCACTTACCAGGAGCATACCACCCTTTCCATGACAGGATGAATTCAACTTTCTAGTGACATATCAACTACAAGTGTGTTCAAAGAGAGGAAAGGAAGATGCTCTGTTCATGCTAGGTCTAAGATAAATTGCAACATTTTATGACAGTGAACCAAAGTTAAATGAGAAAAGAGATGACTGACTTCTATTCCAGTTTGTTTCATCTAAATGCTGTCAAGACAGGTGCAACTCATTCAAGCTCTTACACAGATAAATAAAAACTTCAACTGTCAATCTATAGTGGATTGAACACTAACCAACAAACCTCAGAATTGTCACATTAATGACTGCTTACCTGACAGCCTTAGTGACCATATGCCAACCTATCTATTGAGAAAAAACATCAATATTGTCAAGTTTACCACCTTCCACCAACTTTGCAGTAATAAAACCTTTAACCCCCCCCAAGACCTAATCAATACCCTAAAAAATGTAACTGGTCTGTACTAAACAACCTGCCCCTTGATGCTGCAGTAGATTATTTCAACAATACCTTCCTTGAAATTCTAAACAAATTGCCCCCCCCCCCCCAGGTCAATTTGCATTAAGGCCACATACACACCATGGCTAACTAATGACACCAGAATGCTCCTTAGGAAAAGAGACAAAGCTTGGCAAACATGGCTCACCTGTAAAACCCAAACCAACCACATCTCATTCCAGCAAATTAGAAACAACACTAAACACCAAATCAACCTAGATAAAAAGAACTTCTACTATAACCTACAGCATAAACACCAGCATAACCCCCCCAAAATTTTGGAATACCATTAATGCTGTTCTCCACCCAGGACATTCCACTACCCCTTCCCCCAACTTACCACACTCTCTTACCACTGTTGCAGAAGAATTCAATAAATACTTCACTGAAAAGGTACTATCTCTAATTAACAAATAATTCCACAGAACCGTCACTAGCCTCCAAACCTCTCAATATTGACTCCAACTCCTTCTCCTTTCAGCCTGTTCTCTCAGCTACCATTGAGAAACTACTGAAAAAACTCAAACCTTCTTCAATAGCAGCTGGCAAGTTACCAGCCAAATATTTAAAACTAGCAGTTGAAGCCATATCTTATCCAGTGTCGATCCTTATTAACAGGTCCATAGCAGAACATGCCCTAGAAATATGGAAAATTGCACATGTTATCCCTTACACAAAGGTGAAAATTCCACAGAGCTGACCAACTACAGACCAATCACTATTCTCTCCCCACTATCTAAACTCCTTAAAAGATGTATCCACTCCTAACTGATTCATTATCTTACCTTCAACAGCAAACTAGCAACATGTCAACATGGCCCCATCATAGTACCACTACTGCACTTCTCCATTTCACCAGTACAATCAACCAACTCAGAAACAATGGTAAAATAGTCTCTGCTGTCTTTCTAGATATGTCCAAGGCCTTTGATACAGTCTGCCACCCCAATTTATTAAATACACTCTCCAAATTGAACCTCAGCCCGTCTGTATTTCACTGGTTCCAAAGCTATCTGCAAGACCCAGTGGCGGCTGGTGACTTCAAATTAAAGGAGGGCTGCAGGAGACAGATGAATGGGTGGGGCCAATGGGAATGAGTGTGGCCAACTAGAAAGGGGTGGAGCTATGCTCAAAACCACAACAACTGGAACTTTAATTAAATACGCTGCCCTGGTTGCCAAACAGTCATTACGAGAGTCCAATCAAGACAAAATGAAGTGTAGAAGAAAAAAATATTTCAATGCATTGGCTACATGACAACTTACTTAATATCCAGATGGAAACAGGTTGTGAGACATGAAAAAATAAATTACTTTTTAAATACATTACTGGAATGCCAGTCAAAATCAAGTATAAAAAAACAAGCAGTACTAACTCAAACCACTACTCCTTGCACTGCAGTTCTAATTATAATTTATATTCAGCTTTATAAAATTACCAAGTAACATGCTGAAAGCAGCAATCTCTGTGATACTCCCACTTGTAAAAATGTTTCTTATCCAAAAAAGACCTGCTGCCTGACACAACTATCTACTTGTTTCATGGGGAAGACATGATCAAAGTAAAAAATGAACAGCAAACAAGAAACAAGCTCAAGATAAATTGCTTAAAGGATTCCTGCACAAGTTATGGGCCACACATGATAGATTGGCATTCTGTTTAGTTTACGGGTAAAGCCTGCAAAGATGACTGCAAGTCTCCAACAAAAGATGACTGCAAGTCTCCAACAAATGTAAAGAGCTTCTGAAAATACTGTAATCATGTCCTTTTATTACAAATACTGTCATATGCATTCAATACCCAAGGCTTATACATTATCTAGTTATGTAAATATTCTCTGCATGGCAACAGTGAAAAGGATTTCAATGCTGGCAATTCTTTAACAGTATGCTTATTAAAGCTTACTTGCATCTTACAATCTCCGACAAGCTTACCTGATGGTCATTAAATCATTGCTACTTAAACAGAGCAACAGGGCACTGTGACAGCATGCATTTCCTGAATAATAAGAAGCACAAATCAGCAGTATAAAAATATGACAGAAAACCAGAACATTCTGCAAAATCAGGGACAGATGAAAAACCATGGTCGTACTTGTGGTCTACCTTGGATGGGGGAATACTCTGCACACTTACACTGCATAACTGCTCCTTGTCTTCCTTGGACACATCCAGAGCCACTACAATGGGGAGTGGGGTGCAACAAGTATGTCACAATTTGAAATGTCTCTGGCTGATGGTGATGGCTCTAACACTCATACCTCTCAACTTCAGAGCAAGAAATCTGGACAAAGCCATACATAGAACTAGAAGTGGGACACAGGCCCAAAAATAAGGACAATTTTTAAATATTGCTCTTATTAACTTAGATAATAGAACAGTAGTAGGTCTTACATTAGTACAAATTTTCTGAAGGGTATGAAATCTGAAACTCAAATATCTGCCATTATTTTCTAACTTCAATCTTTAATGATTTGCCACCAATTTGCCAGAAAACCACAATTTTATGAAAAACAGACCAAAAATGTGATGCAAAAATATAAAGTTGCCACACAACACAGCTGGGAACCTGTCAAAAAAGGGACACCTTTTAATATTAACACTGTTAACTTGAGCAGCTAACAAAATAAGAGCATCTACATGCATTTCTGAAATAAAAGTAATCTATAACTCTGATCGTTACAGTTATATGTAATTGTAAACCCTCCACGTTTTCTTTCAAAATTGCCATTTTGAGGAGGGATTATTAGGGGGAGAGCAACATTTTGAGCCAAAATTGGGGACAATTGAGAGGTTTGGATATTCCTAATTCTACAAAGTGATTTGCACATACCTCTCACCCTCTTAATGCAGGAAATCTGGACAAGGCCAAATATATTGGGGGAACATACAAACACTACTAAAAATTGCTCTTGTATAAACTTAAGACAGTTGATAGAATAACAGGTCTTGCATTAGCATACATTTTTCTGAAGGTTAGGATGTCTGAAACTCAATGTCTGTCATTTAGTGACTTCATTCCTAAATGATTTGCTAGAAAACCACAAATTTTATGAGGAACAAACCAAAAATAAGAAGCAAATATCTATTCATTCTGCAAAAATATGGACAACTGAGAGGTATAGTTCAACCGGGGCTGTCTGGGTTTGCTACACTTCCCTCCCTCACAAAATCATGGTCGAATGGAGTCTCCCCCCTACAGCCATTCCAATGTCCCATTCCTTGGTTATTTTGCCTCATTTACCATAAACACTAATGTGCATACTGCTTTACTTCTGCAATGATTTAGATTTCATTTGAAAGTTTTATTTTGCATTTTACAGCACAAACCCTAATAGATATCTGTTAAACAAAGCAATGCAGTCTCACAATGAAAATAGATTTAGCATTAAAACTTCTCTGCCCTTGAAACTCACATGCATTGAAACAGCACTGAAACCCACATTCAAAGAAAATACATTTTGCCAGTGGCAGATAAAGATTAACTTTGGGCTGTTTTCAAAATCATAGGCCCCTTGAACATGAAACATACACATACTCTTTGATACACCTTCCTGACTGTATTACATTATATTCCTTGTACAATACAGTACAGTTGTTAGAGGACATTTTAAATTTATTGCTTTGAACATTTTTCCAGTAAACAATGAAACAAAATGCATGCACCAATGACAAAACTGCCCAATTCAGAACATTTCAATCATAAAAAGTCTACTCAACCTTCTATAGTCCACCAGTATCAGTAAATATGCACAATCTCTGAAGTAGTAAAATCCACATTAAAGAAATCTGTAACTAATAAAGAGGTTTCTGCTAGCAAACAACTGTATATGTCATTGTTTCATCTACAAATAAAGTGCCTGTTGCCCTTGAAGAATAAATTGCCTATGTTGCATGCATTCAAAAAATAATAAACTAGTAATACCGCAATAGGGAATGGATGGCAAACTGATAACAGGTTCATAGTTACTAGTTATCTTTGCCAAAAAGGATGGCAGCATCTACCCCCTTTACAACACAGTACAGTATCAGCAATGCATCTTCCTACTGTGGGAGTAGAACCCACTGCCTTCTGCATCAAAAGCAAGTACACTATCTGTTGTGCTATTAACAATGCAAGCAGGCTTAGCATAAGCAGCACTAAACTTTTGTTCCCCTGCAGCTCTCAGCTTCTTATAAAATCTACTCGACACTCAGCTGTATCTCTGAACTTTGCAGCACAAAAAATCTGGAAAAAGTCAAAATTTATTGGGGGGGGGGAGACAAAAGGCCAAAAACCAGGGACACATTTTAAACATTGCTTGTATAATGTTGGAAAGTTGCTAGAATAAAATGCTGTATTACCACCATACATTTCACTACCACGTCTTGAACCCAGGGGAACCTGTGAAAAACAGTCAGAGAAACATACCACTATGCCAAATCAGCTGAAACAGAGGAAGACAAACTTAAATGGCTACCATTTAGTGAATTCAGTTCTCACCATAGCTGTCAACCTCTTAGCAAAAACACCTGAAAAAAGACAATAATGTGGGAATACAGCTGCCAGACATATTCAATGAATTCAGTTCTCACCATAGCTCTCAACCTTAGCACAAAATACCTGGACGAGTACAATAATGGGAGAATACAGTCCCAAAAATATGGGCAAATTTCAAATATCCTTGTCATAAACTTAGACAATTTCTAGAATAAAAGGTTGTTTTACCATGTACTTTCTGAAGAATATGAAGTCTGAAATTCAAATGCCTGTTATTTTTAAACATTTGTTAACCAGGAAACTAGTCTGACTTGGAACAAAACAAAGCCAATTTTCAGCAGAGTAGGGAGAAACACTCCAGACACATCTTTGTAAGGTATGGGAGGACATGCAGACTCCACACAGGAGGTACCCCAGCCAGGAATCAAACCAGAGAACCTGTAGCTGAACAATGCTACCAGTACACCCCTGCACTACAAGCCTTTGCAAGGAAAACTGAAGATACAGAAACTAGATTTTATGAGGAACAGAACAAATATGAGGCAAAAATCTGCAATTTTTGGTGGGTAGGGAATTCGGGTCCTTGCCACCTGCATCCAAGGTACAGGGTTCAATCCTGAGTATCTCTATCCACCACTATGTGTTAACAGGGGCATTACACACACACACACACACACACACACACACACACACACACACACACACACACACACACACCAGTCCAACTCCACTACCTGTAAATGGGTCCGGAATCACTCGAAGCAGCAAACCTTCCCTGCAAGAGCTTAAAACTCAAGTTACCTCTCTCCTGATTGAAGCAGCAAACCTCTACACAAAAGGTCCAACTCCATTGTCAGGAAGCTCCAAACCCACGCTTGACTTTAACTCTTCCCTGCAAGAGTTTAAAACTCAACTTATCTCTCTCCTGATTGGTCCTGCGCTTGAATCCCTGTGAGAGCTTAACCTCACCTCTCTCCTGATTGGTCCTGTCTGCGGATCAAGCAGTCTGGAGCTCCTCTGTTCTGTGCGGTCATCTACTGCACAGATTCCTTGGTATCTGTGGGGCAGAAAATACCTTCCCTGTATCTGGACTGCTGACTCAGGCAGTCAGAGTTCGTACAGATTTCTGGGCATCTGTGGGGCAGTCTGAGTGTGTCTGCGCATGCGCGGAAGTTCCGATACTCGTAACTTTTTTTTTTTTTTTTAATTTTATGTTTTACATTTTTTTATTTCTTTTGTTTCTAGGTGGGAAGGCTGCATTCCTGCAGTCCGATAGCATGAGCCGCCCCTGACAAGACCACCAACAATCTGCAAAATGGCTTAATGTCCTATCCACCCCTTCCCGTCACACTAACAGTACCTCAAGGCTCAATTCTTGGGCCGCTAGTCCTCACTATTTTTACAAACAACCTTCATAGTGCTACCCCACTGGCTTCAACTATCCAATATGCAGATGACACAACACTTATATGTGCCGCTAATAACCTGCAAAGCCTCCATGCTATAACCCAAAAATCATTCTCGGATTCCAAGCTATGGCTCATACGCGACCCCAATAAAACAAAACTCATGATCTTCCAACCCACAAGATCCCCCCCACCCCGGAACTTTTAAATTACAGCTAAGAATAATAGTAAATTAATGCCGATTCACAAACAACACTACTAGGAGTAATAATAGATAACAACCTAAGATGTGACCTACATATAGCACAAACAATTAAGAAAGTTCACAAAAAATAGGGTACACTTTACAGAAATAAAAAGTATCTAACTAACAACTGTAGGGTTGCCATTGCTAACCCATCTTCTATCAACACTTCTGTATTCTTACCAACCTTAAAAAGACAGATTTACTTAAACTTGAAACATGCTACAATAAAATAACTAAATTTGCAACTGACTGCCCACATCATATCCACCACTGTCACTCCTCAAAAAAACTCTCCTGGTTAGAACTCCCACAACTTCTAATTAACCTTAGCACACAAACTAGTATATCAACCTGAAAAAAATCATGCTCTTCTAAATATTCTCCAGCCCGATACTACAAATTAACGTCTTTGCTCAAGAAATAAATCTCTACTACAACTGACCAGACCCGCTAATATGACAGGGGACTCTATTTTTTCATCATGTAGTAATAAAGTGGAATTCACTATCTCATAGTATCAGAACCAACACAAATACCAACCAATTCAAAAAGATTCTTAAAAATTATCTTAATGACACCTGGCTTTATTCTTGTACTACTCCAAGCTAACTAGTTTCTGGTTATATGTTTTCTTCTTCCCTGACCACCTCATAATCTATGCTCTCTCTCATATCTAGATAATCTCTTAACCTCATCTTTTTCTATCTGATTTCCCCCTACAAACCCTTTCTCAGCTTACTTTGAGAAACTAAAATGTCTACACTACAATAAAGAATTATAACAGATGATTGTATAATACAAATGTAAGCTATAATAGCACAAAATGAAATTTCTGGCGTACTGTATGTCTTGTATATTTTTTGTATAATTTTTTGTATAAGTTTTGTATAATTTCTTGTATAAGTTTTGTATAATCTCTATATGTGGAGCTTTTGTCCCCGGGCCTCCGCTGAAAATGGGACTTATCCCAGTTGGACTTTCCCACTAAACAAATGTAAAATAAATAAATAAATTATAAGTGCATAAGATGTTGTCAGTAACATGTGCTATAAGTTCTAGTTGCCACAGTATTAATTCTTAAAAATAGCAAAGTGTGGTTCCCCCATGGGAATCAGTGAGCCTCAAGTAAGTATGTCTTGTACCAGGGGTCTATATTATAAATCCGAAAGCTCTAAATGACCTATACAAGTACATCGACAGGTGTACAAAAATAGTGAAAGACATATTTAGCAAAAATCTGAACATCGAACGTATTTGTTTGGCCAGCAGCACAATCCTGGGGATAAGGAAATATATAATTTTCCCCACTGTAGTGCGGTCCCGGAGTTGGTATATTTAAGTAGGGGGGTTGTGGGGGGCACAGTCCCCCACATGGGGGGGTGCAAATAATTCATATATTGTAAACACAGTACAAAGAAATGTTAGGTATAATTTAAAGATAGGTTCACTGCCAATAGTCTTATATACTAATACAGTCCAGATATTACAGACTGTAAACTAACACAAGCTGAGTCTATGATGGGAGGGATATCATCTCCTTGGGCTATGCTGTTTTCCTGTAGGATTTCACCATCCCGTCTTATTGCCTGGGTGTCTGTTATGTGAAGTGGACCTATGATGGTCTCCTTTCTTCTCTCTTTTGTGGAGTTTTGTCTGGAGAGGCTGCTTTGGAAGCCAAAGGAAAATCCTAGTCAGTGTGGCAGGTTTCTATCTCACTTTTGTTCTGAGAGTTAGCAGTTCTGTCAAGAGTAGTACTACTAGTTTGTTATCACTCTCAGTAGCATCAGTGCTCTTTATTGCTGTAGTACTACTAGTTTGTTATCACTCTCAATAGCATCAGTGCTCTTTATTGCTGTAGTACTACTAGATGGTTATCACTCTCAGTAGCATCAGTGCTCTTTATTGCTGTAGTACTACTAGTTTGTTATCACTCTCAATAGCATCAGTGCTCTTTATTGCTGTAGTACTACTAGTTTGGTATCACTCTCAGTAGCATCAGTGCTCTTTATTGCTGTAGTACTACTAGTTTGTTATCACTCTCAGTAGCATCAGTGCTCTTTATTGCTGTAGTACTACTAGTTTGTTATCACTCTCAGTAGCATCAGTGCTCTTTATTGCTGTAGTACTACTAGTTTGTTATCACTCTCAGTAGCATCAGTGCTCTTTATTGCTGTAGTACTACTAGTTTGTTATCACTCTCAGTAGCATCAGTGCTTTTTATTGCTGTAGTACTACTAGTTTGTTATCACTCTCAGTAGCATCAGTGCTTTTTATTGCTGTAGTATTACTAGTTTGTTATCACTCTCAATAGCATCAGTGTTCTTTATTGCTTGGTCATTACAGTGCTTGGTTATTCCAAAGGGGTCAGGATTTCTGAGTCTAGCCAGTTGGTCGTAAAGGTCTGTTTCTGTCTTTTTCATCTTTGCCATTCTTACCATAGTCCTTTTCATCTTTTGTAAGTTTCTTAAGTTTGTATTAATGTAAATTTCAAAATTGAAGACTGTCTCTAATTTATTTAAGTTAATCTGAAGTAACAGCCTCCTGATGTGAGTGTCTGATTTTTTCTTCCAGCTGTACTAAAACTGCTTCTGTGATGATTTGTCACTTGCTTTCAAGCAGGATTTCAATGAGTTTAAGCCCAGCTTCTTCCAGGGTGTTATTCCATTTATTTTTGAGATCAGGACCAACATTATTCCGGGTTGGTTTTCTGTATAGCCTTAGTCCCCTGGGAACAAACTTGTTATCTAAGTTTGCATTTAAGTAGATTAAACCCATTAGATTAGACCTATCCCTAACATTTTGCTATTTAACCTTTGCTATGAAAAGTATAGCAATACACTTTAAAGGCACAATGGTCTCTATATACCTCTCAACCTTCATTTGCAGCTGAAACAAAACCTAGCTTCAACATACTGTATAACTGTTCCCTAATGCATGCCTGTATTTTGTTACCCTATGCCCCTTTGTATTGTCTTTTTTGTCCACTGTTACAACCACAAATAGTAATCCCAGATTCTTACCTTCATTGATGTGCTGGCTGCAGGTACAGGCAGGCCTCTGAGAGTGCCCCTAGGCATCCAAGGTCCAAGATTATCATATACTCAGGCAAACCCCCTTATCTTCTTGGTTACATCCGCTGTTAACTTCCTGCTGATCATTGGACCCATCATGGGTCATAATATAGGGCCTAGTTCTACCTCCCACTCAATCTTTTCAACCTCATCCACTCTCTTGTTTAATAACAGTTATGGTATTGTTGTCACTGTGGTTAGGTCTTCCCTTTTTCCCCACATCTAAAGTTGTCATTGTTTTAATAATTGAATCCAGAGACGTTTCTAGGACAGGACAAAAGGGTGCAGCCCTGGGTGTAAGGAGTTAGGGAACATGATCAGCAGGTACCATTGATGTGGGAGTGTCATATCAATATTGCTTTTTGAAGCTGTGAGCATAGTGCAGCTTAAGAAATGAAGGCTGATACTGCATTTACATTTGTGGCTGAAAACTCTGAAATAGTGTGTGGAAATATAATTGTAGGAAGCCACTGGTTACATTTGTAGCAAGTGGTTTGCTGCATTTTCAAAATAGAAGGTGTTTTTTGGTTCCTCCGGGAAACTGCACAATGTGCCATATGACCTAGTTATAGTTCTGCTAGAAATGTTGATTCTTAGTACTTTATCTTTACCCAAGTGCTAATGTTCATATCCTGCCTTATCCTCTACTCTTCAGTGTTGGATCTCCTAAGCTTAGTTACTCCTGCATTCTTACTTGCCTCATCCTTGTTAGCTACTGATCAACACTTTTCCCTTCTACTCTTTCTGATTCATCTCACCATTCCCTATCCCTCACTTTTTCCATTTTTTAGCCACCCCTTCTCCTGTGAGCCTTCCTCATTTCCTGAATACTAACATTTTCCTTTCTACACCCTGCACCACTGCACTTGGCTAACACTGAGATGGTGGTTTTGCTTAGAACACGATTAGCAAACCATATTTTTGTAATCCCTGTTTCGTCAGCTAAACTAGATTTGTTAAGATCACTGAAATTTTGGGGTAAGGAAGTTTTCTCCTTACTTCCAAGGTATCAAAATGTATCCAGAAGCAGTGTCCCTGGGAGTGAGTATTGCCTTCCCTGTGCGGGAAGGAAAAAATAGTCCAGATCAAGATGCTCACTGAAAACCTCTCCCGTGGAGGGCTGAAATTCTCAGAAAATCAGCGTGGAAAAAAGGCAATGATGTTAAAAAAGTTTATTCAGCAAACTAAGACTGGCAGTGAAAGGTTAAAATAAGAAAAGCCAAAGTAGTAGTAATAGGTTAAAAATAGCCAGCTTAAAGTAGCAGCAGAAAGTTAAAACAAGTAGCTGTAAAATTGCTAGGTTGCAGGCATTTCAACTGCAAATTCAAATTCTCAGACTTCTTCAGTTTTGGAAGAAAAGAAGCTTGGAGTCGTTCGTTCTTTTGATAAAACCTTTATTGGGAAGCATTCCAAAGCAGTGTCCAGTGCTAGTTAGATAGAGCTAAACTTGTTCTATTTATACTTCTTGGAGAGGGTGTGTCCAGGCCGGGCTTTCCACCAATGGTTGAGTGTGTGGGATTAACCTTTATTTTAATTGCCAAGTGGTAGAAGCCCGGGAAATGTAAACCACGCCCCTTAATTAATACACAGTGATGTTTCTAAGATGTTTATTAAAAGCCAAGAGTACAACATACAAAATAAAAACTACAAGAAACAACCAAGTAATCTAATAAGTTTGAAAGCAGGGCATGTAAGAAAAAACAGAAAATTAGTGAGTTGGTCTTGTCCAGTGTCTGAATGTAAACCTAAAATTTAACTACAGTGCCAAACGGTGTGCTTCCTCTGAGGTACAGCTTTACACTAAAAAGCAAGCAATGTGCTCACGTTACTAGCACTAAAAAGTCTATTAATTTTTAGGGATAACTGGGGTCTCTGTAGATAGCTCGGGGAGTGTGTAAGCATGGCAGTGGAGTGCACCAATCACTTTTTGACTAAATTCATCAGGGAATTGTATTGCTCAGGCTGTGGATTGCATTGCATTACTGAAACTAAGTGGAAATTTCTTATGATTCCAAGAGCAGGATAAGTTATTTCTGAAACTTATTTCACTGAACCGCACTTCTGAAATGCTTATAATTGTGCTATACAGTTGATCTACTACATTTTGCACTGTTATAAAGCTTCTGTATTGTTTCACTGCATGGATGTACTGTTTTATACTATTTTAACTGTATTTTTCATTGCTAGATACTGTTTCATTACTCTAATTGCATGTTTACTGAATTACTGAACTGTAAACTGCTTTTTCATACTGAAAGTTGTATTTTCTGTTTGTTAGTGCTCTATCTGAGCTTTTCTGTGCATTTTTGATTTTTTAGGTTTCTGCATTCTACAGCTAGGAACTATAATAGTATGCACTACTATAATTGTCTGTTTACAGTTAAAAGCATTTTCTAGAGTCTGCTTTTGCTCATTGATTTGTTTAAAACTTTCATTTAGTGGCTACAGCTAGGGACTGTAATTTTTCCCACCCAACCTCCCTAGTGTTGTGGTGTTCTTATACTTGGTGGCTTTGCAGTTGTCCGCCCATACTGTATATTTGATCTGTGACACTCCTCCCAGTCTCATGTCATTAGTTCATTCAATCTAATAGAGAACATTTGTGAAGGCCAACCCAGTCAGATTCTTAACGTTGAATTAACTTCTGTTCCAGCTTTCTCCATTTCCACTTTTACTGAAAAAAATAAAAACTCTAAGCTTGCTTCCCCTCTTTCATGTGGCAGGTCCTGCCCAGATATGGATTTGATGTGTCCAGGACTGTTTGTGAGCTCCTGAGCCCCCCACCCATTTAACTAGGGTTAAACTATTCCTGGCACCATAAAGTCTGTTCTTCAAATTTTCCCTTGCAACTAGCCAGCTTTTTAGTTTTAGCACTCAAATCTGTTTCTTTGAGCTCAGCACTTGTTCAGAACTCATTGTAAGCACTAAATAAGTTACAAATTACTACAGCACTCAACTTTCCTCACTTGTCTAGAGGAAAACAGTTTTTAGTACTTAATAAATAAGCACCTATTCAGGCATGTCTAAAGGTCAGCTCCTAGTGTTTTCTCCTGTCTACCTGATGAATCTGGGAATCTTGGGACAATGCAGCAATTGCCTCATGTACACAGACAACCCTCTCCTCCTAACACCCAACACTACGACCTTTGAGAGATGCACTTATATAGCCAAACTGGAAGCAAAGCTCTCTTCACCAAAGACTGGACTAGACAGTCAAGAGGAGAAGGTAAACACTTGCGCCACACCACACTCATCACATAGTCCCTCAAAACCTACACCACCAAAACACACACACAGAAGCACAAAACACACACCTACATTCACAGAGGCTCTCAGTAATAACCTGCCCAAACAACAGAGGCCTCCAAAGCAGAAATGCAAGCAACGTCCACCCCCAACACAACCCAAATGACACATAGCCCACATACTCAGTGTGCCCCTCAACTACAGCCCATAAGGCATAACGTACCCAACACTCTAGTCATAGGTGACTCTATAGTCAGGCACACTGATGTTCCACTCACCAGGCTAAACAAGGAGAAAGTTACTGTCAGCTGCCTGTCAGGTGTCAGGATCCGCCACATAACGCACGCACTCAGGTCACTCCACAACAAGTACAAATATGACTCTGTCATTGCCCATGTTGTTGTGAATGACCTGAGACGTACCTCCCTGGACTACATGAAAAGAGACATGGAGGAGCTCTCCGATCTTGTAGCCCACGTAGGTATGACCCTAGCCCTGAGTAGCATCCTGCCATCACCCAGAATGATACCACAGTACAAGGAAAAAATTATTGACTTTAACAATTGGCTAAGCTTCTGGTGTCATTCTAAGGGAATCCAGTATCTGTCTGCCTGGGATGACATGATCGACAGACCACACTGCTTTGCACCTGTTGCTCTTGGGATTCCGGATACTGGCAAAGGCTCTTGCCACCCCTATAGTGCCTTTAATAGGAAAAGTTCAAATGACAAATTCACCACCGTAACAGGTACAAGCAAGCAAAATCTGAGGGTAATGCTACTCAATGCTAGAAGTCTAAGCCTCAAAATGCACTCACTCGAGGCACTCCTTAAAATGGAGAACATTGACATCTGTGCAGTGACAGAGACCTTGTTTAAAGCTCCAGAGAGCACTCCTGCATTACCAGGCTATAATTCATACCACACCTTTCGGCCACTAAACCCGGACCGAAACACTAAAGGTGGAGACATGTCCATATTCATTAAGGATATCCACACCTCTAAGCTAGTTGCTCAACATAATGCATCCGAGATTATCCAAGTTCAACTAACCCTGGGCAAAACCGCAATCCAGATTGTAGCTTGCTACAGACCCCCCACCATGCCCCAGGATTCTCACTCCTCTTTTCTTGATACACTGGAAAATATTAAGGTACAACCCAACACTCTAATAATGGATGATATCAACTACCCTACCATTAACTGGGAAAACTACTCATGTACCAACTCTTTTGCTCAACGTTTTCTGGAAATCATCAATTCCAACACCTTGGATCAACTTATCCACACCCCCACCAGGGGCAGCAATATCCTAGACCTGGTCCTCACCAACATGGGTGACCAGTGTTCCACACCAGAGGTCAGGTCCTCGTTGGTCAGATCTGACCACAAGCTAATCACCCTAGACATCCACATCCCACTGCCACCCCCCATTAGGAAAACAACCGTAAAAAAATTTCTCCAAAGCCAACTTCACACTTCTTAAGACA
Source organism: Protopterus annectens (assembly GCF_019279795.1). Classification (NCBI taxonomy): domain Eukaryota; kingdom Metazoa; phylum Chordata; order Ceratodontiformes; family Protopteridae; genus Protopterus; species Protopterus annectens. The sequence goes on from NC_056744.1 coordinate 1,571,574,695, forward strand.
GAAGTGGCAAACTTCATGACATCCATGCAGATGGACAATAGAGGTAAGACTGCTGAATCCTACACAAATGCACTTTATAAGCACTTACACAAGTGCATGGATCGTGCTATCCCTAAAAGAACCAAGATGCTATCCTCCAAAAAATGAAGCCAATCTAGTGGTCTTCTGCCATAAACAAACTCTACAACAGAAGAAAGAAACTGTTGCAAAAAAAGAGTAAAATCTCACGATTGGAGGAACTCCCTCGTTAGCCTCAGTAAGAAGCTGAGATCCCTCATAAAATCCTCCAAAGCTAGTTATGAAAACAAAATCGCCACTGATTCTAAAGACAAACACAAAGCATTCTATAGCTATGTCAAGAATCTCAAAGGCAACACTCAGATCTGCTCTGAGTTACAGCACAATGACACTAAATATACAGAACCAACTGATATTGCCAACATCCTGGCAGATAGGTTCAGTGCTAACTTTACCACCCTCTCACCCCCTAAAGGGCCCATCTTTATACGGGAAGAATGCAAAGTTCCTGTAATCACGGCTGCACAGGTAAAAACCTCACTCTCCAAAGCCAAGAACACAGCATCCATGGGGCCTGACAACATCCCAGGCTGCCTTCTACATGAACTACAGCATGAACTGGCACCCCACCTAAGTACCATGTTCAATCATAACCTCACCTAAGGCTTTGTGCCCATTGAATGGCGCACCGCGACGGTTATCCCACTCCACAAAGGGGGGGGGGGCACAACAGACCCCTGGAACTACCGCCCCATTAGCCTGATGAGCCTGGTCTGCAAGGTCATGGAACGTATCATCATGGAACTCATAAACAAAGACATTGGAGATCTCCAAACTCTAGACCCCACACAGTTCGGGTTTGTAAAAGGCAGATCATGTATCTTAAACCTGATAGACTTCTTTGAAGTTGTCACCAAAGCCATAGATGAGGGTAAGGTAGTTCACACAGCCTAGATCTCGCCAAGGCGTTCGACACCATCCCACACTCTGGAATTATAGATAAACTCACTAAACTAGGTATAAATCCCTATGTCACAAGATGGGTTGCCAACTGGATTACTAGCAGAACCCACACTGTGAAAGTAGCAGACTCCAAATCAGACTTCGGACCAGTGACAAGTGGAGTACCACAAGGTTCAGTCCTGGGTCCTCTCCTGTTTGGTATTTATTTCTCTGAAGTACAGGCTAACATAGAAGGTCTTTGGCTAACTAAATTTGCAGATGACTACAAACTAGGAGCCATAATCGAAACTCCTAATGATGTGGACATCCTACAAAAGGGCCTCACAGAGACAGATGCCTGGTGTCAAAGCCATGGTCTCAAGCTCAGTGGCAAAAAGTGTATTGTCATCCCCTTTGGTAAAAGCTCTGTACCCATGAACTACCACATAGGCAGTAGTCTACTTAACACCGAAAGTGTGATAAGAGACCTTGGGACACAGGTGAACAGTAGTCTCTTCTTTGATAATCGCATCGCCACAGTGGTCAGGAAATCCTTTTACGTGGTACACCTCATCACAAAAGGTTTCTCATCCAGACAAAAAGAGGTCATTGTTCCCCTCTACTCATCACTCATTAGACCCATTATAGAGTACAATGCCCCTTTTGGTACGTACCTCACAAGACATCTACAACAACTGGAAAGGCCACAAAAATACCTCACAAAGAGGATTACTGGCCTCAAAGAGATGCCTTATGCAGACCGTCTCAAGAAACTCCAGCTTTACTCCGTCACATATCATCTACTCAGAGGCGATCTCTGCCTAACATACAAAGCTATGTCATACTCAGAGCTGTTGGACATGCTCCACTTAAAGAAATCCCAATCCCTCCGAGCTACACACTCTAAGGACCTAAACCTTGTCACCACAATAAACAGAACATGCTGGAGGGATAGATTCCTGTCCCAGAGACTTCCCATACTCTGAAACAGACTACCTATCTATGTCAAACAGAGCATCTCATTAGCATTCTTCAAGAAAAATCTTGATGATTGGATGGATAATAGGAAATTCACCCCGGGGATCTCTTCTGTGGTTCTGCTTGACAGGGGCACAGGAAAATAATTTTCTTGGGTGGTGAAAGCTAGGGTACCTTTTTGGCTAGTCTTGTATAGGCCCTAGGGCCAATAGCCTAGTACCTACCTATGAACCTATGAAGCTTGCTAACACAGTAAAACTAAGTCCATAAAAAAATGTATAAAATTAAACACCTGTTGGATAGAAAAGGTGAGTGTGTGTGTGTGTGTGTGTGTGTGTGTGTGTGTGTGTGTGTGTGTGTGTGTGTGTGTGTGTGTGTGTGTGTGTGTGTGTGTGTGTGTGTGTGTGTGTGTGTGTGTGTGTGTGTGTGTGTGTGTGTGTGTGTATGATGTGAGTGGAGTGGCATGTTTGGTAATTAAATCATTAGTGAATGACCAAACTAAGAGGAAAGAAGTTTAAATTAAATTACATTAAACCAAGGACTGTCGGGGTGCCTTCTGATCAGAAATGCCAATGATGTGGGGTGGGATCAGTCCTGGGTGGGGAGACCAAGCCTGCAAAAGGTGAGTAATAAAACAAACATAAAATATAAGGGTGGCTAAGAGTTGGCAAAGAAGTCCAATTGCACTGTTCATCTTGCTAATGGACCAGATGAGTGTGTCAGAGAAATACTGTATCCACAAGAGGGATTCACCTTACCATAACTCAGTCGGAGGATGGACTGTCCTAGTGGAAAAAGGAAACTGCACTAGGTGGTGGAGTCACTGAATAGTGGGGTGTTTTGAGAATGCTTAAAGTATAAGAGACAACACTAAACAACCAACTGGAAATATTAAGCACAATCCCCACGTGTCCCCGAGGGAGGAGGGCAGGTGATGGGGCTGAGTTAGCAATGTCAGCAGTGGATTGCTGGGACCAGGGTTGGTGGTGGAAGAGAGTGGCTCAGTGGACTTGTGGTGTGTGGTCAAGGAAGGGTGCTAACCATGAGGGCTACAAATTCACTTAAAATCTAGGCAAAATATAAACAATTGACTGCCATGGGGAAGGGGGGAGGGAGGCCAGAAGGTTGAATTAAACAGAAAGTGGGTGAAGGTCTGTGAGCTTGGAAAATGCTGTGTGAGGCCTAGGGGAATTTGCACTTGGGTCTGGAAGGTGCCTTCAAAATGATGTGTGATTAGGGAGGTAGAGGGGAAAGGGAGAGAACAAGGGGCACATACGAAGAAACAGAGCAAAAAATGTCAAGTGGAGAGAGAGAGAAACAGAAAAATGCAGTACCAGACAAATCCCAGAAGGATTAAATATTTGCATAGAAGTATTATGAGCCAGTAAATGCACTGAAGGGATGCCTAAAGCATGACTGACCTTCTGACAAGAAAGGAGGGTGTGGTGAGCATAAACAATATAAATGAATGAATATGAAAAATATAAGACATGTAAATCTAAAGCACCAGTAGTATTGTAATTGAAAAAAATGAGAGTAAAACAGGTAAATAACATATTAAAATGACCATGTAGAAAATAAAAGTATGAACGACCTGTTAGATATATAAAATATAACCATCAGCACCATATTAAAATAAAAATTCAAGCAATTGTCATAAAAATGTATAACATGAGTGACAGTATCTGGAGTCCATGGGGTCAGTGGAAGAACATTTGGTGTAGTTTCCGCAAGTTCAAAACTGGTAGGATGGATTTGGCATAGTTAAGTCCAGGAGACTTCTTGGTGAGGAGCCTTATCTGTAAAATAAGTTCCTTCTTTTCAATGAGGCTGTTGTAGTCACTATTGAGAGGGGTCTTATGTATATGATCCAGAATGTGAAAATGGAATGAGTTGTGCCCAGCATATTTTATTGCATGTAGAGCCAGTGTATTTGTCCAGTTGAGATGATGGAGATCATGAAAGTGTTTGGCTATCCTTGTCTTGAGCTGATTGATCATTTTTCCTACATATAATGCATTGTATATGGAGCATTCTGCCCAGTATATGACCCCCTCAAGGTCACAGTCCCCTCAGACAGTGAAGTAAAACATTTTTCTGTTGTTTGGGTAGAAAAAATTGTTCTTGCCACTTAGGTGTTTGCAGTAGTGGCATGACGAGGTTGCTGCAATGGAAAGTGCCTCCTTCATTGCTTCTGGGTGAACCAGGTTTTTGCAAGTGGTCTCGGATGCTTCTCCCTCTTCTGGCAGTAAAGTAGTGGTTGTCCGCGAAAATGTGCCCAAAGGTTCTGTTGCCCCTGACAATGGGCCAATTGTCCCTGGTGATTTTTAGGATGTTATTGTAATCAGTGGAGTAATCCAGGATGCAGCTGAGTTCGTACTTCTTGTCTGGTAGGTGAGGGGTCCTGATGCTGACAAACCCCTTGGGTATGCCCCTTGGGTTCTCTGGTGTATAATGGGATTGAAAACTTCACTGACAAGTCTGTCAGTGTATCATCTGGCAAGGAAGTCTTTGTGGAGTTTGTTAATGTTTTTTTGAGAAAGTCAGTTAACTCATGGGAGACCCTGGAGATCCTCAGACCTTGGGACCTAATGATGCTTCTCTTGGGTTTGTGTGGGTGCATGCTTGTGGCATGCAGGCGGGCGGAAGTTGACACTGGTGAGTTTACAAAAAAGGTCATGTGCGAGAGAAGCGGGTCCTCTGCTTTTTTAATAAGCAGATCCAAAAACACAATTTCCTCTTGGCTTTGTTTCACTGTGAATCTGAGGAATGGAGTGGAGGAGTTGATGTAGTTCAAAAATTCTTCCAGTTTATCCTTACTACCATTCCAAATGAGAAAAGTGTCATCAATAAATTGAAGGTAACAGCCCATTTCTTGGAGGTATGGGAAATTATGGATGTTCTCTGTCTCCCATTTTTCTCAGGGCTGTATTTGCCAAACTGGGGGCCATGGCAGGCCCCATGGCTATACCTGTGGATTGTCTATAGTGATCCCATCTGAAGTAGAAATTGTTTTTAAGGAGCAGAGAAAGTAATCTACCCAGTAATTTGATTTCAATGAGTAGTGTGGCAACATCTTGGTTGTAGGCTTCAGTGACTGCTGTGATGCAGCATTCATGTGGAAAGATGGTATGAAGTGATTCTATGTCAATGGTCATGAGTGTGGAGTTTTCTCTGACTGGGATATCTTTAACCTTGTCCAGGAAATCCATAGTGTCCAATATTTATGAGCAGGTGTTTTCTGATAGTGGTTTCAAGTTGAAGTCTAGAAAAATAGATATTGTCTCGGTGATGGAGCCCCCGCTTGCTATGACAGGTCAGTGTTGGGAGTCATGTAGATTTTTATGCAGTTTAGGTATCCCAACAAACTGTGGGAGTCCAGGGCATTCCACTATGAAGAATTCAACCAGTTTTCACTTATTAGTCCTTCTGACCGCAGGTCTTTGATGGTGGATGCGATGGTCTGTTAGGCGGACTTGATGTGGTCAAGGTCTGTAGGTTCATAGAATCTCAGATCAGTGAGCATTATGTTGATCTTGGAATTGTAGGTCTCAGTGTCCGTGACCAAGATGCCCCCCCCTTGTCTGCCTTCACGATCCCTTGCATTCTGTCTTGCCTGACTTCCTTTAGTGCTGTTACTTCTTCTTTGGATGTTGTAAAGTCTCTTTTTTGGGGGGGGGTCTATTCAGAAGTCTTCTTAAATCCACCTTGCATTTCTTTTGGAACATCTGGATGACAGTTGGGGGGGGTGGGCAAAAGTTATTTGTTTTTTTCCAGTTAGCAGTCCTCAGGGCATGTGTGTCCAGTTGTTCGTTCCGTTTGTTGTTGTGGAAGTGCAGCTTAAGTTGGAGTTTCCTGGTGAATAGTCTGAAATATGTCGTTCGGCACTCTAGTTAAATTTTAGGTTTACATTCACACCCTGGACAAGACCAACTCACCAATTTTCTGTTTTTTCTTACATGTCCTGCTTACAAACGTATTAGATTCCTTGGTTGTTTCTTGTAGTTTTTATTCTGAATGTTGTACTCTTGGCTTTTAATAAACATCTTAGAAACATCACATTGTAATAATTAAGTGGTGTGGTTTACGTTTACCAGGCTTCCATCACGTCAATCAAGATAAAGGATACTCACACACACAAACCATTGGTGGAAAGCCCCAGACACACACCATCCAAGCAGTATAAATAGAACAAATTTATCTCTATCTAACCAGCACTGGACAATGCTTTAGAATGCTTCCTAATATAGGTTTTTATCAAAAAAAAAGAATGACTCTCAGCTTCTTTTCTTCCAACACCAAAGTCTAAGAAATTGAATTTGCAATTCATCTGCCTGCACCCTAGCAATTTTACAGCTACTTGTTTTAACTTTCAGCTACGACTTGAAGCTTGCTATTTTTAACCTTTTACGACTACTTTGGGTTTGCTTATTTTAACCTTTCACTCCCACTCTTGGTTTGCTGAATAAACTTTTAACATCATTGCCTTTTTTTTCATGCTGCTTTTCTGAGAATTTTAGCCCCTCTATGGGAGAGGTTTTTAGTGAGTATCTTGATCTGGACTACTTCCAAGGTATGTGATTTTGGAGTTAATATATTTAGAGAAGTTGGAGTACAGGATGCTTTGCCTCTCCCCACATAAGGGGTTAAGGGGGCTTGCCCACCTGCACATTTTTTTTTTTACTGTTTGCACCTAAGGGTCCAATGTTACAGGAAGTTTTAGCACTGCTTTAGGTCAGATCTCTCAGCTGTGCCTATTTTGCAGGAATGTTCCCATTTTCAGGCCTGATTAACCCTTGCACAGGATGTCCCTTTTGACCCTATTTTCAGGCTATATTTACCCCTTCACATAATTTTCTGAATTCTCCTCATCACATGTGATTTCTGAAATTGTCTAGCACACAGAAAACCACAGTACATGACCAACATATTAGTTGGAACAATAATTTAAAGAATGAAGGCAGACATTTTACACATCCCTTTTTCTGAAGCAAAATAAATTTACCTTTTGTGTTAGATTTTGCAAAACTGTTCATCAAGTCTACAGATTTACTTTGCATCTTTGGTAATGTGCTTATATTTTTTCATCATTTTTATTATTTTCTGTTTTTTAAACATATATTTCTGAGTAGTATCATTCATTCCTATTAAAGCAAAAAGAGCTATGTGCATTTGGTATTCAAATTTTATGCTAATTAGACGTCTACGTTTTGGGAGTAGATGTACCTAATTTTCAAGTGCTTGTATTCCTATTTTCAATGTCTGCAGGTTGAGAGGTATGCTTCAGATGGGAAAGGTGTTATAACTTTTTTGTGCTGTATTTGTATCCAGAGTTAATGTTTGCTGATATCGATTTTAGCTTTTCATTGTTTTATAGGATGATCATAGTTGTTGTTGTTTGTCGTTCGGCTTTTCCCAGTTAGGGGTCACCACAGTGGAACTCCGGTCCACTAATGATTGGCTGTAGGTTTTTATGGTGCCAAGTTGCCAGCTCAATGCCCAACCTTCAACGAAAGCATTCCCATTCACGCATGTCTTTCGGAACGCCACTCGACCGTGTGGAGGACATGCAGACTCTACACAGAAGGCACTCCCCGCACTCCAGCTGAGAATCAAACGAGAGAACCTCTTGCTGTGAGGCAACAATGCGCAGCACCACTGTGACCTTATAGGATGATCATAGTAATGTTGGTTAATTACGTAGAATCATTCTGATTCACATACTCCCTGCCCAGTTTTTTCCAAGTCTCCCTTACCATTGATCGTATCTCCAACACACACATTTTCCTGTCAGCTCTGTAATTTTTGTCTGATTTTCTTTTCAGTTTATACCTGTTCACATCCTTTCCACACAAGTTGTGTACATCAGTTTGTCAAGCTGATCTGCACTGCTACACAACTCATGGAACCTGTCATATTGAATTCCGATAGTGTGAAACTCAGGAATGGACTTTAACATGGGTACATAGGGGGCAGGGGGGAGTAGTCAACATTCCTCCTGTTTTGTCAACCTCTAGTACTTTGGTCTATCAGGAATTGTTGAAAGGTTTTCACTGCCCTAAGTCAATGAATAATATTTTGATGATACACATGTCTTCCCACCACTCACCCTTCAGGCTCATGTAGTTGTCACGCTTAGGTTTCTTTAGTGATGGGTGGACATATTGTAATCGTTAAGATCCCAGTGCCATTGCATTTTATTGCATTCACCTAGCCTATGTAACCAGATTAAGTGGTTATGATCGGTATTTAATGCACAGTAAAATTTTTGCCATACCTACAGAGCTGTAGCTATTAAAGACTTCATTTATGAAGTCTGTGACTAAGGTATATCACAATATGATGGCATGCCTGCAAGTAATCTGGTTTATACCTTTCCCTGACAATGGTATGAATATGTATTCTATGCAATAAATTCCTAAATGTAATCAGGGGTGATTACTGTAACACATCCACTTTAGGCCTCTTTCAGTTCCTGAAAAAACAGCTATCAAACTGTAATGACTAGCTTGTCTGGCTTGAATTTTCATGTAAAATCTGAAGGTAGTCATTTGTGCTATAGTAGGAGAAAAAATATCCATAATATAATGTTGTGTGAAGAAGGATTCTCTGCTAGTTGTTGACTGTTTAAACTAGCTATGCCTGAACAGCCCCATGTTAGCAGGCTGTGACCACATGTTGCTACCACCTGCTGTGTGCCCATGATAAAATACTTCATCCCCAGATGAAATATTTTAGTATCAAGTATCAGCTCCAAGAGTTTAAACTTATTTAATATTTCGGTAATGTGTTAGATGTAATAGTAACACAGCTGTCTGTGAATAGTGGCATCATCCATGGTAAGGTCAAGTAGACCCACCAGCCCCTGACAATATGCAGTTAGTCTGTTGGGAAGGTAGCTGGAGCATTTTGCATTTCAAAGAGCACTTTCTGTGTTCCTCTGCAAATCACATGCAGTGACGAGGGTTAATGTTTTCCCTGTTGTTGATGGGAACAACAGTGCTTTCTAAAAACCATAGGTATCACAATCATAGCTTTATTTGTTTATTTATGGATTCATTTGATGGTTTGTTTGCTGATGCATTTGTATTTGGGAAATGGGGCAGATCACTGATTCACATGGATTTTGTTCATCCTCAGCCCAGGACAACCTTTTTGCTACATTGGATTGCAACACTTTCCGTACAGATCTAAATGATACAGTTTTTGATTGAAAAAAGTGTGTTATGTTTGTATTTTATAATGTTGTTAAACATAACCTTCTTCCTGCCATGATATTATGAAAGACTGAACTCACCATACCTCACAACTTAAAGGACCACTACAGGCAAATGATGAAGAAAACATATATTTTTTATCTTGCCATGATTTACTACACCTCCCAAAGCTGCCTGCAGCAAAATAAGTACTCTTTCCTAATTTTATTTTGTTTTTACTCTTTTCTGTCCTTGTGGGGGCAGACATCGTGATTCCTTTGGAAAGCTAAATCTGTCCCATAATGCATAGACTGAGAACAAATAGCCCTACCATTTGTTGTCTGACTAGACTTCCATTCACTTAGAATGGAACACCTGAAAAAAACTGCCAAGTTTGCGAGTCTGCAGCTCATGTGTCATTGACTGGTATGTGCTGAATTTTACAAATGTTGTTCCTACTGATGTACTACACATTCTCTGAAAGAAACTTGCAAAAGTGTATACAAATTACTGAGATAAAAAAGACTTTTCACAAGGAGCAGTTTTGCAAGTTTCAGTTCCTGGCCATGTTACTCCTCCCATCTCCCCTCCTTCAGTGGGCTACAGTCTCACATTTCCAACTTTACTAGATTCAACTATTTAGTCAGCTTAGCATAACAATAGACATCAAAAAAAAGAAAATCACAGCCTGGTGTGCCACTAAGTCTGTTCCCTTGTATGTCTCTATGTCTCTTCACTTTTGAATAGCATTTCCCAAGAATAAAAAAAAAAAAAAAATAAAAAAATAAAGCAAACGCATCAGTCCAGAGTTTAGGCCAGTCTATCCATTTAAAATGTGCACAGTAAAATATTCAACTTATAATGCATTTTGGCTGCTGACATGGTTATCTTTACATAGTTATTCTCTTATAGTATAACCTGAACGTATGGTATTTAATGATATATTTTACAACAGTTCCCAGTTTCTTAACAATGACCTCCCAAGCCTCTGATGTGACCTAGTACTTTTTCTTACTATTGCTTTATCCAGTTTGTCTTGGTTGTATACCTGCAGCATGTCTCTCATCCTCTCAGCAACAGACTCCTGGAGAAAATTTCCAAAGCAGATGCTTGTATTGAAAGAGTAGCAGCAGCTGTAGCAGTGATACCACACTCCAAAACAATGCACTCAAGCACAGTATTGACAAACACAGGGGAATGTATATGTCTGAATCAAGCAGTGATGAAATTGCTAGGGACTTCACTGAGCACAATTTTACTCAATCTCTCCATTTCATAATCCATAACATTCACACCACACTTCACCTCCACCTTCCAGAAACACAGCCACCCACACCCATACAACATACCAGTCAAATTTAAGGCTTTCCCACCTCTCTGCAAAACACTGCTGTAATGGCTTTGGCAAACAAATGAAAATGATTGATGGGTGTTGGTTCAAGACTCCCATCCATATCTCTCAGCAGTACAGATTTTTGCAGAAAGTCCAGATTTTTTGTCTGGTTTTCATAAAATTGCAGTTTTCTGTCAAATCACTGGCAAATCATTGAACACTGAAATCAGAAAGTTGACAGACATTTGATTTTCAGACTTCATATCCTTAAGAAAATTCACTCTAATGCAAAATCTGTTTATCAACTTTCTAAGTTTGTAAGTGCAATATTTATAAATTGTCCCAATTTTTGGGCCTTTGTCCTCTATTATTTATGGCCTTGTCCAGATTTCTTGTTCTATAATGTTGAGAGTTATGCTGCCATCCCTTCCTACTGGAGCCAGTCCACTGCACTTGCACAAGTGTCCCCCTCAGCAGGGCAGCAAGCAGGTATCAGTGCAGATTTGCTTTATAGCTCTTTTACATACACACACACACACACACACACACACACACACACACACACACACACACACACACACACACTCTTGTTGTCCATGGTATTTATTCTTTTCCTTGGTTTCGTTTCTCTTACTTGTAATGTTACTTTTACTCATTTTTTTCTCCTGCCTCCCGTATCTACCCTATTTATTACTTCTAACAAATACTTTTTCTCACTTTCTTCTCTTCCCCTCCTCCTCTTTATCCACTATTTGGACTTTTCCACTCTGAAATTTGCTTTATGTCTAAATAATGAACTGTCACCCTTATAATGTTAGCACATTTCAATGCTACATAATATTGTATTTAGTCTAATAATAGCTTCATAGGTAGTTACTAGGCTATCGGCCTAAGGGCCTAAGTAAGCCTAGCCAACAAGTTTCCCTGGCTTATGCCACCCAAGAAAGTTATTTTCCTGTGCCACTGTCACTTTGCTTGACATAGATGGGTAGCTTGTTTCAGAGTATGGGAAGTCTCTAGGACAGTAATCTATCTCTCCAGCATGTCCTGTTTATTGTGGTGACAAGGTTTAGGTCCCTAGAGCGTGTTTCACAGAGGGATTGGGATTTCTTTAGGTGTAGCATGTCCAACAGCTCTGGGTTTGACATAGCTTTATATGTTAGGCAGAAATCACCTCGGAGTAGGCGATATGCTACGGAGTAAAGCTGGAATTTTTTTAGATGGTCAGTGTATGGCATCTGTTTGAGGCCAATAATCCTCTTTGTGAGGTACTTCTGCGGCCTTTCCAGCTGCTGCAAATGTCTTGTGAGGTATATTCCAAAAGGGTATTGTACTCTATAATGGGTCTAATGAGTGTCAAGTAAAGGGGAACAATGACCTCTTTTTTTTCTGGATGAGAACCCTTTTGTGATGAGGTGTGCCATGTAGAAGGACTTCCTGACTACTGTAGCGATGTGATTATCAAAGGAGAGACTACTGTCCACCTGGGTCCCAAGGTCTCATCACACATTCGGTGTTAAGTAGACTACCATCTATGTGGTAGCTCGGTTCCACTTCATATCATCAAAATTTCATTTCATCGAAATTCAAATAATCGAGACCAAATCGTCGAAAACTCATTTCTTCGAAAACTCATATCATCGAATCTCAAATCATAGAAAACTATAAAGCAACTAGAAATAACATCCCAGACACTGTTTACTATGTTTATGCAGGGGGGCAAGACCCCCTGCACACCCCATGTGGGGGCCTCCACCCCCCACACCCACGTAATTAAATATACCAACTCCAAGGTCGCACTACAGTGGGGTTTTCCATATTTTGGCATATTTAATTACGGGGGGGTGTGGGGGGCTCCCACATGGGGGTTGCAGGAGGGCTTGCCCCCCTGCATAAACATAGTAAGCAGTGTCTGGGATGTTATTTCTAGTTGCTTTATAGTTTTCAATGATTTGAGATTCAATGATATGAGTTTTCGACGAAATGAGTTTTCGACGATTTGGTCTCGATTATTTGAATTTCGGTGAAATGAAATTTCGATGATATGAAGTGGAACCAGTAGCTCACGGGTACAGAGTTTTTACCAAAGGGGATGACAATGCACTTTTTGGCATCGAGCTTGAGGCCATGTCTCTAACACCAGGCATCTGTCTCAGTGAGGCCCTTCTGTACGATGTCCACATCATTTGGGGAATCGACTATGGCTCCTAGTTTGCAGTCATCTGCGAACTTTGTTAGCCAGAGGCCTTCTGTGTTAGCTTGTACTTCAGAGAAGTAGATACCAAACAGGAGAGGTCCCAGGACTGAACCCTGTGGTACTCCACTTGTCACTGGTTTGATGTCAGATTTGGAGTCTGCAACTTTTATAGTGTGGGTTCTGTCAGTGAGTCAGTTGGAAACTCATCTTGTGACATAGGGATTTATACCTAGTTTAGTGAGTTTAGCTATAATTCCAGAATGGGGGATGGTATAAAAAGCCTTGGCGAGGTCAAGATAGGTTGTGTGAACCACCTTAGCCTCATCAACTGCCTCAGAGAAGTTGATTAGGTTCAGGATGCATGATCTGCCTTTCACAAACCCGAACTGGGTGGGGTCCAGAGTTTGGAGGTTACCAATATCTTTGTTTATAAGTTCCATGATGATACGTTCCATGGCCTTGCAGACCAAGCTCATCAGGCTAATAGGACGATAGTTCCCGGGATCAGTGGTGGCTCCCCCTTTGTGGAGTGGGATAACTGTTGCTATGCACCATTCAGTGGGCACAAAGACTGATATGAGGCTATGATTGAACATGGTGCTTAGGTGGGGAGCCAGTTCATTTTGAAGTTCATGTAAAATGCAGCCTGCGATGTTGTCCAGTCCCATGGAAGCTGTGTTTTTGGCTTTAGAGAGTGCAGCTTTTACCTGTGTGGTTGTGATTACAGGGACTCTGTATTCTTCCTGTATAGATATGGGCCCTTTAGGGTGTGAGAGGGGGGTAAAGATAGCACTGAACCTATCAGCCAGAATGTTGGCAATATCAGTTGGTTCTGTAATTTTCATGCCGTTGTGCTGTAACTCAGAGCAGATCTGGGTGTTGCCATTGAGATTCTTGAATTAGCTATAGAATGCTTTGTGGTTGTCCTTAGAATCAGTGGCGATTTTATTTTCATAGCTAGCTTTGGAGGCTCTTATAAGGGATCTCAGCATCTTACTGAGGCTGATCAGGGAGCTCCACCACTCATGGGATTTTACTCTCTTTTGCAACAGTTTCTTCCTTCTGTTGTACAGTTTGTTTATGGCAGTGGACCACCAGATTGGCTTCCTTATTTTGGAGGATAGCTTCTTGGTTCTGTTTGGGATAACATGATCCATGCACTCATGTAAGTGCTTATAGAGTGCATTTGTGTAGGATTCAGCAGTTCTAACTGTATTGTCCATCTGCATGGGTGTCATGAAATTCGCCACTTCTGTCTTAAGAAGCATGAAGTTGGCTATGGAGAAAGTTTTTACCGTGGTGGGGTCGGGATGTGGATATCTAGGGTGATTAGCTTATGGTTGGATCTGATCAACAAGGAGCTGACTTCGGGTGTAGAACACCAGTCATTTATGTTGGTAATGACTAGGTCTAGAATATTGTTGCCCTTGGTGGGGGTGTGGATAAGTTGATCCAGGGCACTGGAGTTTATGAATTCCAGAAAGCATTGAGCGAAGGAGTTGGTACATGAGTAGTTTTCCCAGTTAATGGTAGGGTAGTTGAAATTGCCCATTATCAGGGTGTTTGAACCCTAATATTTTCCAGTATATTAAGAAAAGAGGAGTGGGAATGCTGGGGCATGATGGGGGATCTGTAGCAAGCTACAATTTGGATTTCAGTTTTGCCCAGAGTTAGTTGCACTTGGATAACCTCGGATGCATTATGCTGAGCAACTAGCCTGGAGGTGTGGATATCCTTAATGCATATGGGCACACCTCCGCCTTTGATGTTCTGGTCCAGGTTACGTGGCCGAAAAGTGTGGTATGAGTTATAGCCTGGTAGTGCAGGGGTGCTGTTTGGAGCCTTGAACCAGGTCTCAGTCACTGCACAGGTATTGATGTTCTCCATTTTAAGGAGTGCCTTGAGTGAGTGCATTTTGAGATTTAGACTTCTAGCATTGAGTAGCATTACCCTCAGTTTTTGTTTGCCTGTTCCTGTTACATTTGAAACTTGTCTAAAAAAGGCACTATAGGGGCGGCAAGACCTTAGCCAGTATCCGGAATCCTATGGGCGACAGGTGCAGGCCATCTCTGGCAAAGCATCATGGTCTGTCGACCATGTCGTCCCAGGCAGACAGATACTGGATCCGCTTAGAATGACACCAGAAGCTTAGCCAATTGTTGAAGTCAATCATTTTGTCCTTGTACTGCGGTATCATGCTGGGCGATGGCAGAATGCTACTCAGGGCTAGGGTCATACTTCCATGGGCTACAAGATCGGAGAGCTCTTCCATGCCTCTTTTCATGTAGTCCAGGGAGGCATGTCTCAGGTCATTCACACCAACATGGACAATGACAGAGTCATATTTGTACTTGTTGTGGAGTGACCTGAGTGCATGGGTTATGTGGCAGATCCTGGCACCTGACAGGCAGCTGACAGTAACCTTCTCCTTGTTTAGCCTGGTGAGTGGGACATCAGTGTGCCTGACTATAGGTTCACCTATGACTAGTGGGTTGGGTACGTTGTTTTACCTAATATATTATATATGTTATAATATATATATATATATATATATATATATATATATATATATATATATATATATATATATATATTTATTTATATATATATATATATATATATATATATATATATATATATATATATATAGATATATTTGCCCATAATATCTGAATAACTGAGTGGGATTTTCATGACAGTATCAAGGAAACATTTTCCTTCCTTCTGTGTTTTTTTTTCTTAAGTTTTGGATTTTTCTTGGTATATTGATTGATTTTCTTAGTATATTTTATTTTTTATTTATTTTCCATTTGTTTACCAGGTTAGTCTGACTGGACACAAGATTACCTTTTTCAGCGGAGGCTGGGGGAGAAAAGCTCCAGGTACATAGTAAACAATTATAAAAAATAATAAAAATAAATTATACAAACATAGCTATTTTGTACAAAGAGCATAGAAAATATAAAAGGAGTAAAATCAGAGTTTTACAATTGATGCAGCATACACAGTGGTTAGAATATTGAGAAACAATTAAACAAGATAATATACAACAAATATGCAACTGCATGAACATAAATTCAAAAAGAAGTTTCCATAGACAGGGAGGGTCATAAACTAGAAAGCATAACTATACTGACATGATTTATATTGCATTTATCTTGTTTTAATGATGGTATGTGTGTATTATTGTACATGTCATATGTGCACAAATATTTGTATTAATCTATGTATTTACAGTATATTGACAAAGTACTGGGTCACATCAGAGGCTTGGGAGGTCATTGTTAAGAAACTGAGAACTGTTGTAAAGCTTGGCATTGAATACCATAAGTTCAGGTTATGCTATAAGAGAATAACTATGCAAAGATAACCATGTCAGCAGCCAGAACGCATTATAAACTGAATGTTTTACTGTGCACATTAAGAAATGGATAGATTGGCCCAAACTCTGGACTGATGTGTGTGCTTTTTTTTTTTTTATTCCTGGGGAAATGCTATTCAGAAGTGAAGAGACATATAAGGGAACAGTTTTAGTGGCACACCAGGCTGTGATTTTTTTGATGTCTATTGTCATGCAAAGTTGACTAAATAGCTGAATCTAGTAAAGCTGGAAATGTGAGACTGTAGCCCACTGAAGGAGGGGAGATGGGAGGAGTAACTTGGCCAGGAACTGAAACTTGCAAAACTGCTCCTTGTGAAAAGTCTTTTTTATCTCATAGGTTCATAGGTAGATACTAGGCTATCTGCCCTAGGGCATTTATAAGCCTAGCCAGAGTGTATTTGGCTTTCGCCTCCCTATTAGATTAGCCTACTGTGCCTCTGTAAAGTAGGTCACAGAAGGTACACTTTTAAGATTAGTTTACTGTGCCTCTGTCTAGCAGGGACACAGGAGAGATCCCAGGGGGTGAATTTGCGATTTCCCATCCATGCATCCAAATTTCGCTTGAAGAGAGTCAGCGAGTGGCTATGTCTTACATGAATTGGGATTCTATTCCAGAGTGAGGGGAGCCCCTGGGAAATTAATCTGTCCCTCCAGCATGTCCTATTTATTTTTGTGCTGAGGTTTAGGTCCCTGGAGCATGTAGCTCTAAGGGACTTGGATTTTTTGAGGTGGAGCATGTCCATTAATTCTGGGTTTGACATGGCTTTGTACATCAGGCATAGATCGCCTCTGAGTAGGCGGTAAGCAACTGAGTAGAGCTGGAGTTTCTTTAGTCGAGCTGCATAGGACATCTGTTTGTAGCCCATGATTCTCTTGGTGAGGTACTTTTGGGGTCTCTCCAGTTGTTGCAGGTGTAGGGTAAGGTACATCCCAAAAGGGGCATTGTATTCAATTATCGGCCTGATGAGTAACAAGTAGAGTAGCACAATGACCTCTCTTGATCTAGATGCGAACCCTTTCGTGATAAGGTGGGCTATATAGAAGGTCTTTCTAACCACTTTGGCAACGTGATTATCAAAGGAGAGATTACTATCTACGTTGGTCCCCAAATCTCTAATTACTTCTTCCATACTTAATGGATTACCACCTATGTGGTAATTTGTGGGCACCTTGTTTTTCCCAAAGGGGATGACTATGCACTTTTTAGCATTTAGCTTGAGGCCGTGGCTCTGGCACCAAGCATCCGTCTCTGTGAGACCCTTTTGGAGGATGCTTGTGTCAGCTGGAGATTCGATTATGGCCCCCAGTTTGCAGTCATCTGCGATCTTTGTCAGCCATAATCCCCCCGTGTTACCCTGAACCTCAGAGAAGTATATACCGAACAAGAGAGGTCCCAGAACTGAGCCCTGTGGGACGCCACTTGTAACTGGTTTGGATTCGGACATGGCACCTGCGATTCTGACCATGTGGGTTCTATCTTTGAGCCAGTTTGCAACCCATCTTGTGTTATAGGGGTTGATATTTAAGCTGGCAAGCTTATTTATGATGCCTGAGTGGGGTATTGTGTCGAAGGCTTTTGCGAGGTCCAGGTAGGCTGTGTGGACTACCTTGCCCTCATCTATGGCTTTGGTAACTGTTTCAAAGAAATCAACTAGGTTTAAGAGGCAAGATCTGCCCTTAACAAAGCCGAATTGGGTAGGGTCCAGTGTCTGGAGGCTCCCAATGTCTTTGTTTATGAGTTCCATGATAATACACTCCATAGCTTTACAGACCAGACTAGTCAGGCTTATGGGGCGATTGTTTCCGGGGTCCATTGTGGCACCACCTTTCTGGAGTGGGACCACTGTAGCTGTACGCCATTCTTTGGGTACATATCCTGTAGTAAGGCTAAGTTTGAACAGTGACTTAATGTGAGGGTTCATTTCTTCTTGGAGCTCATGTAAGACACAGCCTGGGACACCGTCCAGTCCTATAGATGCTGTGTTTTTTGCTTTGGAGAGGGCAGCTTTCACCTGTGCATCTGTGATGTCAGGGAGGTTACATTCAGTTGGGATAGGCGTTTGCTCCTTTTGGGGGGGAAGGGGGGGAGATGTTTGCGCTGGATCTGTCTGCCAAGATGTTGGCTATGTCTGTAGGTTCGGTATATTTTGTACCGCTATGCAACAATTCAGAGCATATCTGGGAGTTTCTGCCCATGTTTCTGACATGACTAAAGAAGGCCTTGTGATTATCTTTAGTGTCTAGGGCAATTTTTCTTTCGAAACTGGCCTTTGATGATTT
Organism: Protopterus annectens; assembly: GCF_019279795.1. Taxonomy (NCBI): domain Eukaryota; kingdom Metazoa; phylum Chordata; order Ceratodontiformes; family Protopteridae; genus Protopterus; species Protopterus annectens. The sequence goes on from NC_056744.1 coordinate 1,571,593,021, forward strand.
TATGAGGGATCGAAGTTTCTTGCTAATACTGATCAGAGATGCCTTCCCTTTTTGGGATTTTGCTCTGTCATGTAGTAGCTTCCTCCTTCTGTTGTATAGCTTATTTATGGCCGGGGTCCACCAGACCGGTCTCCTGTTTTTGGAGGAGTGAGTCTTGGTTTTATTTGGGAAAGCACGATCCATGCATTCCTGCAGGTGCTCATAGAATGCATTTGTAAAGGATTCTGTGGATTGGGCTGTATTATCCTCTGGCCCACGGGCTTTGAAGGATTCCACCTCAGTCTTGAGAAGTGCAAAGTTGGCTTTTGAGAAATTCTTTACAGTGATTTCCTTGGCTGGGGGTGGGGACGGGATATGGATGTCCAGGGAAATTTGTTTATGGTCTGATCTTACCAATGAGGGGTTTACCTCTGGTGTGGAACGTAGAGTTCCCATGTTGGTGATGACCAGGTCCAATATGTTGTTCCCTCTTGTGGGAGTGGTGACCAGTTGTTCCATTGTGTTAGAGTTTATAAATTCAAGGAACTATTGGGCGAGGGTGTTTGGGCTTGAGTAGTTTTCCCAGTCAATGTTTGGGTAGTTGAAGTCACCCAATAACTTAGTATTTGGAGAGACCTTCATATTCTCCAGTGTTCTCAGGAATGCCAAGTAGGGCTCCTGTAATAGGGAGGGTGTTCTGTAGCAGGCTACAAACTGAAAGGCAGTTTTGCCCACTGTTAGTTGTACATTGATGGTTTCCGATGCTTCGTGCAGTGCCACTAACCTGGAGGTGTAGGTATCTTTGATGAATATAGATACTCCCCCTCCTTTTGTGCTTCAGTCTGAGTTTTGGGGCTGAAACACGTGGTATGAGTTATAACCTGGTAGTGCTGGGGTGCTCTCAGGAGCCTTGAACCAGGTTTCTGTTACTGCACAGACATCGAATTTCTCCATACTGAGGAGAGTCTTGAGTGCATGCATCTTGAGGTTTAGACTTCTGGCATTGAGTAGCATTACCTTTAGTTTTTTTATCTTTGGGTTGTCTATGGAGGTGGGTTTGTCCTTTGAGCCTTGCCTAAAAAAGGCACTATGGGGGTGGCAAGAGCTTTGGCCAGTATACGAAAGCCTAAGGGTGACAGGTGCACGCCATCCCTAGCGAAGCAACGTGGCTTGTCGAGCATGTCATCCCAGGCTGACAAACACTGGATCCCCTTTGATTGACACCAATACTTTAGCCAATTGTTGAAACTGATCATTTTGTCTTTATACTGTGGCATCATTCTTGGTGAGGGCAAGATGCTACTCAAGGTCAGGGACATACCAGCCTGGGCTACATGGTCAGAGAGCTCCTCTATGTCTCTTTTCATGTAGTCCAGGGAGGTACGTCTCAGGTCATTCACACCAGCATGGACAATGACGGAGTCATACTTGTACTTGCTTTGGAGTGACCTGAGTGCTTGCGTTATGTGGCAGATCCTGGCACCCGACAGGCAGCTTACAGTGACCTTCTCCTTGTTCAGTCTGTTGAGTGGAACGTCAGTGTGCCGGACAATAGAGTCCCCTATAACAAGTGTATTTGGTGTGTTGTTTGGCCTTATGGGCTGTGACTGTGAGGCACACTGATTTTGTGAGATATGTGATTTGTGGGTATTGTTGAGGGGTGGCTGTTGCTTGGATATATGCTTAGGAGGTCTTTGCTGTTTAGGCAGATTTTTATTTAGAGCCTCCGAGTATGTTTTTGTGTGTTTATGTGTTGGGTATACAGATGCAATAGGTCTGTGTGAGACTGGATTTGTGGTGTGGGTGGTTACCTTTTCCTCCTGACTGACTGTGCCAGTCTTGGGTTGAGAGAGCTCTGCCTCCAGTTTGGCTGTGTAACTGCATCTCTCACATGTATTAGAGTTTGTTGGAAGGAGGAGAGGGTTGTCTGTGTACATAAGGCAATTGTAACATTGCCTCAAAATTCCCAGATTCACCATCTGGACTGGAGAGTAACATTGAAACTGACCCTTGGACATACCAGATTAGTATAGGGAACTGTCTTTTTTACTGATCAGATTAGGGAAGGGAACTGATTTTTCACTTGATCAGGAAGGACGAATCGGGAGTCTAATACTTATGAGAAGTCAAGGAGGGTGTAGTGCTTTAGTTAGTTAGTGTTTCCTTATAAGAGCTGAGCAAGTGCAGGGCTTTAGAAAGAGAATAGAGTGATTAGTTTGAGAGTTTGAACAGTTCTAAGGGAAAAAGTGAAGAGCAGACTTTGTGGAGCCTGGAATAGTTTAAACCTGTTTAGGCAGTGCTGCCCGACACTGCTCAGTGTGCAAAACTGCGCAAAAAGAGAGTTGTAAGTTTTTAAGAGAGAGAGATCAAGGAGTTTAGAATTGACCCAAAATGGCCAATAAAACTACAGCTTCTAGGTAGTAACCACTCCTCCAGGGACAGTAATTTGTTGACACTTTTGCAAGTTTCTTTCAGAGAATGTGTAGTACATCAGTAGGAACAACATTTGTAAAACTCAGCACATACCAGTCAATGACACATGAGCTGCAGACTCACAAACTTGGCAGTTTTTTTCAGGTGGCCCATTCTAAGTGAATGGAAGTCTAGTCTGACAACAAATGGTAGGGCTATTTGTTCTCAGTCTGTGCATTATGGGACAGATTTAGCTTTCCAAAGGAATCACAATGTCTGCCCCCATAAGGGCAGATAAGAGTAAAAAAAATAAAATTAGGAAAGAGCACTTATTTTGCTGCAGGCAGCTTTAGGAAGTGCAGTAAATCATGGCAAGATAAAAAATATGTTTTTTCATTGTTTGCCCGTAGTGGTCCTTTAAATTAGTGTATGGACTACTACAGTTCCATGCTTACTGTAGCAATACGTAAGTCTTACTTCATAGAAAAGCAAGTAGCAAATTAGGTTTTGAAAGTGAAACACCTTACATTGAAAATAAACCTAAGTGATAATGTAGACATGAAACCACAATGAAAGTAAGAATGTGCTCTTCTAAAGAAGAAATTATTTTTTTAGCCCATGTCCTTGCAAGAGGATGTAAATAGTAGCTCAGACTCTATGATTATATAATTTTCTGGGTATGTTCATACATGAAATCTGAGTATACACTGAGACTACAACATCAAAAAAAAAAAAAAGAATCCTGCAATCTTTATTTTTTTTAAGCCACTTCTAACTTTAGCATCATGAGTATATCTGGAAGCAAAATTAGTTATAAAACAAATATGCATGGGCAGTGCAAAAAGAGAGTTAAGTGACTTGCTCAGAGTCACAGAGTAAGCAAACAGACACCAAGGGTCTCAAAACCTGGATTAGAGGAAACAGCTGTTATCAGCTCATAGCCTTGATCCTTTGCACTAACTGCTAGTAGAAACTGGGTACTTAGCTTCGGTCACCCATTATAATGCCTAGACCTGTGCTTAGCATCTAACTGGCATTGCTCAGACAGCATTCTGTCAGCTACTTTAATTTTAGACTGTGTCTTACTTAGGAGCTCTGCTGAAGGCTTCCCTTGGTAGGCTTTTCACAGGTAGACATGTACACTAAGCACCACTTCATTTCTCTCTTGGATGGATTCAGTTTCACTGCCATGGTGCATGTGTTTCTGCCTCCAGCCTGACATTATATTCACTTAACTTTCTAACAAGAGTTGAATGACAATTCCTTCCTGCCCAGACCTTACTTTGCTTAACATTATCTGAGGTTTGTTGGTATATGTTTATCCATTACCATCCAGGCACACTAGTCTTTGTTATGTTTTCTTCTTCCAGATGCTTTTTCACTAGTCTAATGACCTTTCTGAGCCTAGATCATAAATTTCAGAAGCACATCATGGCACTGCCTCTTTGAGAATCCCAGTCATATTCTCCCTCAACACAAACCACATCCTGGGGTCCTCTCACTATACTCCTGTATAGTATAAGGTAACAAAGAACAAAGACTATGGTGTAGGTAAACTGGTCCTCCAAAAAATAAATCATACAGTAGCACAGTCAAAGGAGGCAATGGAACACAGCAGTAAAATTCAAGAATTTAATCCCAGAACAAACAGTAGAACAAACATTAAGCGCTTTCGCAGCAACAGCTGCTTCATCATCAGTCTGATGAAGCAGCTGTTGCTGCAACAGCGCTTACTGTTTGTTCTACTGTTTGATTCATGGGAAGTTTGATATTCATCAAGTGGTGAGGAGAGAAAATTAATCAGAAAAAAGGATTAAAAATAGAGGTTAGTACAATACCTCATCATAGGCAAATCTGAGAGCTGCATTCATCTTCAAAGATGTGTCATTGCTGAAAAAAAATAACTGAGTAACAGAAGTGTGCAGGTGGCTTTTTCCCAATGCATACACTGTTATGTAGGTTATATTTTTCAGAACGCTGACCATCATGAGTCTGCTGAAGTAAGGAAATAATTCTGCGCTGCGTATCTTATAAGCAAGTGTCTGGCATCTAGGTCCAAAGATGTCATTGTTCTCTTGTACTCAGCCCTCATTAGACCAATCATTGAGTACAATGCCACCAAATGCACTCTTCAGTATGTACCTGAGTAAGCATATGTAGCAAATGGAGTGCCCACACAAAAATAATACATGGTGTAGATATGTATTACGCAGACTGCCTCAAAGCCTTATCCTTGTACTCGATCTCCTACAGACTACTGAAAGATGATTTATACTTGGCCTTCAAAGCATGCTATGATCTAGCCCAATCTAAGGTCTAAAACCTCATCTGCAACATGAACAAGATATGCAGTAGAGACAGGTATGTGTTTCAGCGACTACCTCTTCTCTAGAACAGGCTTCTCATCCATGTGAAGGAGAGTTCCTCCCTGCACTAATTCAAGAGCAGTTTGGATCAGTGGATGGGGAACTGTAAATACAACCCCAATCTGCCACCTATGTCTGTATTAGAAAGATATATGCAGCTTAGTACAACACCTGCTACTTCCCAAACTGATTTTAAAGTAGCGCAGCACACAAAAAGCAGCAGAATGCATGTTGCATGTACTTAATAAGTGCTGCATTTCTTTTGTGAATAGGAATGAGAAACAAGCAATTTTGCCTGTTTTCAGCATCACCGTAGGAGGTGAAGGGATTATGTGACATGGAAAAATGTACAAAACAGAGTCATAGTGTAATTCATCTTTATTTAAGATGGAGTATGTAACATACGACTGAAACAAGCTTTGTTTCTTCTTTCTGACATAGTACTTTTTGTTAATAATGTGATCAGCTGCTCTAGAGTGTAGCGGAATAAATCCCTGACTACCAGGCAACCAGGGTTTGATTAATGGGTCAAACAACTGATGGAGTGACAGGGAGAGATGGGTGTTACCATCCCTGGTGGGTGGGGGAGTTCCATGGGCACCTCCTGTGACAATCTCTAGTGAAAATTTTAATATCACATTAGAAGGCATGAGCCAAAGGGGAAACTGTAAATTCACCCCTGATCTGCCATCAATGTCCCTATTAGAAAGAGGAAGCTTATAAATGCTTGAATATCCACACCTAAGCTATAACTCCAATGAAATGTGTGGAATTAAAACCTATAAAATATATTTGGGAAGCGTGGTGGACTTAAAAAGGCCCTTTAGGGTCATTAGCCTGGTAATTACATATGAACCTGTGAATCTACATTTTTCAGGGCATTGTGCTTTCATTAATTCCAGTTTCATGGTTCTGGTCTCAAGATTTTCTACTTCAGTGAGATGTGCTGGGAGATTCTGTAACAGTTCTGATCATCTGCAGCCAAAAGCCTCTTAAGGATTAGTACTCGGGATCATCAACCACTGAATTACTTCAGCCTGCAACCCCCAGGCCCTTTTAGAATTGAGCCTTGGCATAACTACTAACTGTTCAAATGTACTGTTTCCTTTGGTGCTTTAGGGTCCGGTGTCCTTTTTGCCAGGTCTTTCAGGACTTGGAAGGTAACAGCTGACAGCTCTACTTAATGCAGCATTAATTTTTTGCCCTTCCTAATTCATCCACCCCACAGGAAAGTTTCACAGATTTCTCTGTCCATGGCTGAGCCTTGTAGGCACCATTATATAGAACTCATCCCACTGTAGGCACATTAGAGCTCTATCTGCTGCTATGGACTGTACGAATGTCATACTTCTACCTGTCTGATGTTAATTAACAAGCAAGATATGTTCCTTTTGATTTATATTTTATCATAATCATGCATGAGCAGGAATTCATATATACAGATTTTTTTTTTCTGAAATTGACTAATCTGAACAGTACGGCTGTTCGCATGATTTTATAGGGAAAAAAAACATCATCTGGATAAGATTTAAATGCCTTTGGTCACACCTGTAGGTTGCCACTTAAATCCCACAATCCTCCTCTTAACCCACAAGTCCAGCTTTCTAAATGAACAAGGGCATCTACTCATAGGGAGGTGGGTAGTAATGCCACATATAACGTACAAATCCTACTCTGACAGACTGGAACAAAGGAAATCAGGATGTCTCTATTGCATTCAGAATTACTTATGCTCACCTTGACTTCTGGTGGCTGGCAAGCACCTTGCTGGAGATGGCCTGTAGTGCCTAGGAAACACAGATACATAGTTCTACAAATCCAAACTCTAAATGCAGTTTTTAGCAGCCCGCAGTGGCTGTACTTGCTGTCATTATGCTTAACATAGTGCCAGGCCACCTACCAGGTGGCATTCGAGCAGCAGGATTTAACCGCCATCCTCTCTGGAAAGGACACTGGCCAATCACTTCTGTCTTTCCTGACTCACTCCTTCACCGTCCATATTTGTTAATGAATCCTGGGTCACTACAACTGCAGTCATGCCTCCTTCGTTGTGCTGCCTATAACTGGCATCATTTTATAGACTTTTAGAACACTAGTAACCATCTGTGAATGTTTTTCACTAAAATGTATCGCCACACATCTTACTGATATAGCTGTGTATCTTAGACTAGCCTTGTGAGGGAAACTACCAGGACATTATATTCCCCATCAGACACCACACTTAAATTCCACAGATATATATTTACATTGTTATGTTTGGAAGGAGCTACAGTGTGTCCACATTAAAGAATTGTAGAGAATATAATGCCCTTTGTAATACTTCCCAGTAGAGACAGCTGGACATGTCATAATTACAGACAACTAGCACACAAAAAAACAAAGTGACATTTACCAATGTCCTGAATCTAGATGCATATATGGGGTTGTCTCCAGAAGGAGAAAACTAAAGAAAATGGAAACCTGACTACTTATAATTCTAGCCATTGTTGCCCCAATCACACCTAAAACTCTAAGGTGCTATAAAGTCATTATAACTGAGTTGATGCAGAATGTTATGAAGGACAAAAGAATAGTCACTTACCCATGCAATGAATGGCACCGATCAGAAAAAAAAAAGAACTCACCAAAAACAAGAATGAAAATTCCAACCAGGACATGAAATTTCATCTTCCAACACAGAGAATGATGGCTGACCTATTTTTCTCCTTCACTTTGCAAGCATGTCTCTATAAACTAGTGGCAGCTAACATTGTAAGATCTGCATGAGAGCAGTGACAAAGTGAGACTAATGAATTTTCAGCAGAGATGTCAGGTAAACTGAGTGGGGCACACCTACAGGAAGCAAGGCGTACATATTTCTGCAGTTAGATCACAATTATAATGTGACAAAGTCTGTTTTATGTAAACGGCTGCCCCCAAGCAGTACTAGATGCCGATGCAACATGTGCACAATGTACAGACATACGATGCAGAACTTCAAGTTTTGTAATTTATTTTACCAATTTCCTTTGCATAGCTCCTGCAAAGGCAGCTTAAGCAGAAATGCATAAGTAAGCAAATATATTTATTTTATTTTAGTGTTATCAAAGCAGAAATGTATAATTGAGTAAATAAATATACCTTATTTTTTTGTTATGCTCATTACAGAGCATGTTCAAATCCTACAAAAAGAACGGGCACAAAAAACATGCATGGGAGCTGCCCAAGCCTTATTTTGAAGCAGCACAGACACAAAGGAGCATAATACATGTAGCATGTACTTAAAAACGTGCTGCATTCCTTTTTTGAACAGAAATGAGAAGCAAGCAATTTTCCCTATTTTTAGTGTCAGCATAGGAAGTGAAGGGATTATGTGACATGGAAGGATGTACAAAGTGGAGTCGCAGTGGAATCTATCTTTATTTAAGATGCAGTCTGTAACATACGACTGGAACAAGCTTTGTTCCTTCTTTTTGACATAGTACCTTTTGTTAGTAATGTGCTTAGCTGCTCTAGAGCATACCAGGATAAATCCCTGACTACCAGGCAACCAGGATTTGATTAATGGGTCAAACATCTGATGGCGTGACAGGGAGGGATGGGTGTTACCATCCATAGTGGATGCGGAATTCAATAGCATCTCGTGTGACAATCTCTACTGGAAGCTGGGGACATCACACTAGAAAGCATGGGCCCAAAGAGGAGAACTATAAATTCACCCCTGATCTGCCACCTATGTCCCTATTAGAAAGAGGAAGCTTGCAAATGCTTGAAAACCCATGCGTAAGCTATACTGCCAATAAAATGAGTGGAATTAAAACCTATAAAATATATTTGAGTAGCAGGCTGAACTTTCAAAGAGATGGGGTGATATGCCACACATCCCCATTGCATGACTGCACCTTGAACGTACCACAAGTGATCAAAGGCAGGGAGAAGCAACACAGGTAGGTCATAAAACTAGTACTCCCATTAATGGATGTGAACAGCTAGACACCCAGGATGCCCTTTAGTTCTTTGTTCGCCCCTGCCTGATCTAAGGTGATCTTGGGGGTTAAGGAAGTAGCAGGCAGATCTGGCATTGGATGTGCAGTACTGAGTAAGGAGCTGTAGGATAATATAGGATGGAGAAAAACATCCTCACAAAAAGAATAATAGTAACAACAACAAGAACAATAATAATGTGTTTAGCTGTGCAAGGATGAAACTTACTGTTGAACATTGTTGAGAACATGATAACAATGAAACAGCATATGCTGTCAGCATAAAATGTGAAGATATTTTAATTTCTGATGGTTAATCAACCATAGCCTGATGGTAATAGTTCTGTTTACACAGTGTACTTCAGCTGGTCACAGATAAAAGATGACTCTATAAATAGGTGTTTGCAATGCATGATAGACATGTTCAAATCCTTCTCAGTACATCCCAAAACAACCAAGAGTGAGGATGCCAGTAGATTATCTCCATCCTTCACCAAGGACTACCCCACATATGAGCTCAGATTAAAGAGGTGTGCCTAAATTGGCCAGGTTCACTTTTACATGAAATAGTTACCCAAGCTCACTATGTCATTCGTAGATTCATAGGTGGTTACTAGGCTATTGCCCCAAGATCCATTTTAAGCCTAGCCAGCTTTACCTAAAATTTTCAAAATATTGCTGACATGTATCAATACCCCTAGAAATGTTATTGTTATGATGTACAGTCGTACACATTAAGTGTTCAAAGACTGTCCAAGATGCTCCAGAAAAAAAGTTTATTGCATTAGTTAAGCACTTTCATCTGTATAAAGGACAAGACTTCATCAGAACAATGCCAACAAATTTCACTTCCCATAAATACCCTCACCAATTAATCAATTAATTAATTACACTCTTACTGTTTAACTAGTTAAAAACACATCACTTAAATTTGCTAAAATTGTTAAAAATATGGAAATATTTTTAATAATTTTGAACTATGTAAACACAATAAAATAAACAAGTTTTTATAAAAAAAAACATCTTTTCATTTTTAAAATACTTCATATACTAGTACATTTGTTTAAACCTGGAAAAACTGTGGCATTGAGCCTCAACTGCCAATGTAAGTCACATGCCTCAAGCTGTTCAGGTACCACCCTACTCTGTATGTCATTAGTAACCTGTTGAATCACTAAAAACTAAAATTTATGATCATATCTCTCAATGTGTCTACTTAATGCATTCGTTTTCACTAATTTAACAATGTCAGAAATATGTTAATAAATTCTGGTTTTAAAAAACCTAGCGGGTTTTCCCACATAAAAGGCTGGGCAGTCCATACACTTAGCTAAATATACTATATTCTTAGAACAACAATTGTAGTGTGAATGAATGTGAATTTTAAAACCATTCAATACAAACAAATGATTTGTTTCAAGTAAATATGTACATTGGTTGCACCTCCCACATTAAAATTTCCTTCTCTAAGATTTGATTGAACATCTTTCACTTGACACCAACCCCTTTCCAAAAGGTTTTTAAAATTAAGATCCCTCTTAAATATAAAATTGGGAGTATCTCCAGACATATCTAACAAATCCTGATCCGAAATCAATAAAGGCCAATTTTTCTTCATAGTTGCACATACATCCAAAGTATCTCTATTGTATGTGCATATAAAGGAAAATCTGCCGTTCATCTTTTTAGTTGCACCATTTATTGTAGCCACGAAAGTTAAACCATTTGACTCCACCCTTTTCAAAATAGATGAATATATTTTCTTATTCCTTTTCTCAACAATTTCATTTTTTATTCCAGCCAATAAGGGTTTGGTTAGCCCCTAGCTAAAAACATATTTACTATAAAATCAATTTCTTGCATAAAGTCAGAATCCATTGTCACCATTCTAGCTGCCCTCATCAATTGGCCTTTTACTACAGCTCTTTTTTTTTTTGTTTTTTGATGTGGTGGATGACAGCTAGAATAGCCCAAATATGAATATGAAAATGTGGATTTTCTGTAAATTTTGGATGTTAACATTTTTGTTCATTATCAAAAGAAATTTTCACAGCCAAATAATGTATGGCATTTGCAATAAAATGATATGTAGAATTCAAAAACCCAACAGAGTTATTAATATATTGAAATAATTCCTCAAGTTGAGTAAAGTACCACTCCAAACAAAAAAGATAATATCGTCCAAAAATCTTGTATATTTAGATATATTCATAGCATATTCACTCTCAAACACCATATTGGATTTCCACTAGGACATGACCAGGTTGGCAAAGGTGGGGGCACATGCTGCTCCCATGGCCACACCTACCTTTTGCCTAAAAAAATTGAAAATGAAATTATTGTCTAAAACTGCCTCCATTAACGCTACAAAAGTGTTAACCCTATGTCCTTCAAACCTGTAGGAAACTACTAACTGTCTTTCTGGCCATTGCAGGCCTAATACATGTGGTATAACACTAAAAAGATTACACACATCCATGGTTACAAAATAAAACTCCCCTGTTCAATCGACCATATTGAGGTTAGATAAAAAGTGCCAAGAATCTCTACAAATGTAGTTAAATGCTTGCCCTGCCTTTTATGTGGGAAAAACCACTAGGTTTTTTAAAATCAGAATTTATGAACATATTTCTAACATTAGTAAGCAAAGTAAAATATAATTCCAACATTAACCAGGTACCTCTGCAAAAACACAAAACAAATCCAAAGAATAAAAGCAGGCAGAGGCAAGGCTCCAGTTTCTTCAGCTGGTTACTTAAAATTATTGTCTGACTTTGCTGAAAAAGAAGAAGAAACTAAATTGCTACTTCAGATCAAGAACAGATATCTTGATCTGTGTAAAAAATATGACTCTGCTTCGATTGTGAAGCCAATAAATGACATGCTTGAGAATGCTCATGTTTATTCTCGCAAGTTAACACAAATCAAGTTAAAAAAGTTATACAGAGACAGACTAGATTTTTCACGAGGCCACGTCTTTATGTGGCCGAGAGTGGCTAACAATCACAACAGGGCCAATACTCAAACCCCTGTAGTTGAGTCAATCAATCAAGGAAGCATCATTGAGGTTTCCGCTAATCGGACAGCAGCCACGACAACCTCCATCAATCGAGAGCCTGAAGACATCCAGGAAATGGATGAGGGGAGGGCTCAGATAACTAGTGACCTAGGTGGCATCATGCCAACGACTGAGACAACAGTGGTAAGAAGGAAAACTATCACAACCACAGCACAACTTCATCAAGAAGCGACTGGTGAAGCTTTGAATAGATGCGATCTTGATGATGGCATCCATACTTCTTTTTTAGAAAGCCTATGACCTCCAGGTCTGACTTTCCCTCTTCCAACCAGGAACAGGTCTATAAGCCGAGGAAGAGGAGGCTTGAACCAGGGACAACAGAGAGGGAGAAGTATGACCAGAAGCAAAAGGAAGCACCCAGAAGGAATGGTGAGTCCATACACGATAAAGAAAGCTTTCATGAACAGCAAAAATTAATAGTTAATTTATTTACCTATACTCTATCCAGATATGAAAGTAATGTGTTGGAAAAAGGACTTTCTTTTATCCCGACTGCTGACTCTGACATTACTGAAATTGTATTTGATATCAAGCTATTTACACGCAATTTAATGTTGAAAATTATGTATGCTAACAATGGTGAAAATGGGGAATTTATGTTTAAAAAACCAAGCTCTTTTTTACCCAAGTTAAATCCTTTGGTTTCTGCATTTGAACAGTTATGTCTAGATGATGTTTATAGAGTGTTTCATGAACAAAAATTACACCCTAGTAGTAGCAGCAGACAGTGCAATTTATCCAAGGATGAATTTACAGCATTAAATAATTTACAAACGAATCCATGTATCATGATATGCCCTGCAGACAAGGGAGGACAGATTGTAATTTTGAATAGGGAAGACTATGATAGGAAAATGCTTGTTTTATTAGCTGATAACACATTTTATAAAGTCACTACTTTATCACAAGTTAATAGAATGGTTGAATATGTGCACAACAAGCTAATGGAAATAGCCAGGATGGGTCTCATTGATGAAAATTTATTAAAATACTTTCTTATATTTAACCCCACTACCCCAGTGATTCAAGGATTACCCAAGATACACAAAAACAGGGAAAATCCTCCTATGAGGCCCATTGTAGCTGGAAGCAACTGGTGCACTGAGTCCATTTCTATTTTTGTGGAGAAATTCCTTAGGAATTTGATCAAACAGTCAGACTACATCTTGAAGGACACTGAACATTTTGTGAGAGACTTATACAGATTTGCATGTGAAAGACAGCAACAAGCCTGTAAACAACAAATGCTGTTAGTTACCCTTCATGTGGTGTCACTTTTCACTGTTATTCCAAATGATTTGGGGATTAATAGTCTAACTCAGTTAATGCTTGAAACCAGAGAGTATGATAGAGATATGGTGGACCTAATACGGTTACTACTAGGTCTGGTACTGGAGAATAATGTGTTCATGTTCAGGGACAAGGTCTACTGGCAATGCAACGGGGTAGCCATGGGAACATCATGTGCTAACAGTTATGCGAATGCTGTAATGTCCAAATGGGAACAAGATAATTTGGCCGTGGGTGACTTTAAAGATGACATATTATTTTTTCGCAGGTTTGTAGATGACCTCTTCCTTTTATGGGGGGGGGGTCTATAGAACAGCTAATGATGTTTGTAGACTATATTAATGCTTCAACACATTTCCTTAAATTCACCATGAACTGTTCATATACTGAAGTTAGCTTTCTAGATGTCTCTATTATACAAGAACTTAATGGTGCACTGAGCACTAAAATGTTTAGGAAGGGATGTCATGTGAACAGTTTACTAAGAAAAGATAGCATGCACTCTCAATACATTTTTCAGAATGTTGCACAGAATCAAGCTTACAGGGCCTCTAGACTGAATGCTAGAGAAACAGATTTTATGGAACAACTAGACAAGATAAACATAGAACTAACAGAGAGGGGTTATGACCAGAAACTTGTCAATCAAAGTATTAGGACAGTGAGAAACTCTAGACACAGTAGAGCCAGGCCCTATTTCTCTGAACAGGTAGAGAGTGATATATGCAACGGGGGTCAACAGAAACAAATCTCACAACCACTTAAAATGTGTTTTAGCTATTCTAGAAATATAAGATACTACACAGACATCATAGGCAAGCATTGGAATATCTTGACATCTGATAAACAAGTTAGCAACCTGATAGGAACACATCCACAACTTACTTTTAAAAATAAGAAGTCGCTAAGGCGACAACTTTGCAATCCCAGAGACCAAATCAGGACTGAGGATACACCAGGGACTAAGCCGTGCACTAGGTGCCAGCTCTGTAAATTTATAAATCAAGATACGGAGTTTCTACATCCAGTCACTGGTGTAACTTATACACTAAGAAACACTTATACACTAAGAACCGGTGCAAGGTGTGATACTTCACATGTGGTTTACCTTGCTACTTGCAAAGTATGCAGTAAATTCTATGTGGGAAAGACCGATAGACTATTAAGGGATAGGATCAGGGAACACCTATACCATATTAAGAATGGTAGTGTGTTCAATGCTTTAGCAAAACACATTAAAGAAATGAATGATCAACACACCTTTACATTTATGGCATTAGGTAAATGTTATGAGAACTTGAGGGGTGGTGACACCAGAGTTCAAACTTGAGAACCTGGAGGCTAAATGGATTGTGAGATTAAGAGCTAACACAGGACATGGTCTTAATGACCATGTACCATTGAGACCCATCTTGAAAAATACACCATTACGTAGGTAGAATCTGTTACATTTATGTGGTTTATATGTATTTGTAATATGCATTTTTTATAATATTGCTTTTATGAAATGTGGTTTTTGTAATGAAGTTTTTATATATTTTACCATGCATTTTACTGTGGGCTGAATACAATTGTTCTTTGTGCCTTTAAGAGTTTTCTCTTTTTAATCATGTGACTAGCTAATGCTTAGTATAAGAATGGGTGTGTTGAGTGCTGCTTTTTATACACCTGAAGAAGCCTTGTGTGTTTTGCAATAAATCAGCTGAAGAAACTGGAGCCTTACCTCTGCCTGTTTTTATTCTTTGGATATATTTCTAACATTGCTAAATGAGTGAAACAAATGCATTAAGTAGGCACATTGAGAGATACAATGATCATAAATTTCAGTTTTTAGTGATTCAACAGGTTACTAATAACGTACAGGGAAGGGTGGTACCTGAACAGCTTGAGGCATGTGAGTTATGTTGGCAGTTGAGGCTCAATGCCACAGTTTTTCCAGGTTTAAACAAATGTACTAGTATATCAAGTATTTTAAAACTGAAAAGACATGGTTGTTTTTTATAAAAACTTGTTTATTTTATTGTGTTTCTATAGTTCAACATTATTACACACATTTACATATTTTTAACAATTTTAGCAAATTTAAGTGATGTGTTTTTAACTAGTTAAACAGTAAGTATGTAATTAATTAATTGACTTATTGGTGAGGGTATTTATGGGAAGTGAAATTTACTGGTGTTGTTATGATGAAGTCTTGTCCTTGATACAGATGAAAGCGCTTAACTAATGCAATAAATTTTTTTCTGGAGCATCTTGGTAACCCATCTGGTGGTTCGAGTTTTAAATTGTTGGTTTGCCTTTGGTTATTATGTTCAAAGTCTGACCTATGTTCAAAGTCTGACCCTGTCCATTAAGAACATGGGTGCCAAACCAGGGGTAAATTTGTGATTTCCCATCCATTGAACAGAGTTATGTTTGAATGGGTTTAGGGATGAACTTTGCGTCACATGGATGGGAAGCCTGTTCCAGAAAAGTGGTAAACTTTGAGAAAATACCTGTCCTTCCAATGTGTCCTGTTTATATTGCAGATGATGTTTAAATCCTTAGAATGGATTTTTTTCTGATGTCATTTGCTTTGTGAATGTGCAACAAATGCATCTGTGTGGGATCAGAGGATGCCTTGTAAGCCAGGCATAGATTGCTGCACAGCTTTGAGATCATCAACATTGCACCACAGCAAAAAATTGAAAAACAAATTGATTTTTATGCTAATGGAAATGGATGTTGTGTATTTTACATGCTATAATACTTAGAATTTCTCCTATTTTAACTTTCAGCTACCTCACTGAGCCCAATCAGACTTTCTCTGTAAACAAAAGTGATAAATAAATAGACAAATAATTATCCAAGTCAAGTAATTTGAGATTAACCCAATGGGGTGGGGTGGGGGGTGGGGAAGGGAGCAGAGATAAAGGAAAGTGGGGTAGGAGGAACAGGCAGATTTAGAGTATCTCAGTAGACCCCCTAAACAATCCCTACAAGGACTGCCATATCAAAATCAGGGACAATTCTATCAGAATTTCAGATAGATTCTAATGGAAACCAAGCTAAGTGCAAATAGCTTCTTAAACTGAGGACATGGAGATCATTGGCATAATAATTGTCCTTTTTTTACAACCAACAGTCTCACCTCCACTTGACAGAAATCATTTTGTCACAAACCCTCCCCCTTGGCAAACAACACAGTGGCAGTGACAGCAGCTTCAGGTGTGGACTTCTACTTGGCAGCCTCTGACTTGACAGCAAGATAATTAGGAAAACCATGAACAGGAATCACAGCTATTTCCTTTTGTACTTGTTCATAGGTTCATAGGTTTATACTAGGCTATCTGCCCTAAGGCATTTATAAGCCTAGCCCAAATCTTTGTGGCTTACGCCACCCCTTATATGAAAAAATACCGTGCCCATTAGTTTGTTGTGCCTCTGTCCAGCAGTGACACAGAGATGATTACCGGGGTAAACCTACGATCTCCCATCCACAGGTCTAGATTTATCTTGAACAGAGTCAGCGAGGTGCTCTGCCTCACATGGACCGGGATTTTATTCCACAGCATAGGGAGTCTCTGAGTGATAAATCTATCCCTCCAGCACGTCCTATTTATATCCGTGCTAAGGTTTAAGTCGCTTGCTCTAGTGGTTTTGGTGGATTTGGATTTTTTGAGGTGGAGCATGTCCATTAATTCCGGGTTGGACATGGCCTTGTATGTCAGGCACATGTCACCTCTGAGCAGACGGTATGCGACTGAATAGAGCTGGAGTTTCTTCAATCTGGCAGCATATGACAGATTTTGGAGTCCCTTTATCCTTTTGGTGAGGAACTTTTGGGGTCTCTCCAATTGCTGCAGATGTCGGGTGAGATACATCCCGAATGGGGCATTGTACTCGATCATTGGTCTGATAAGTGAAGAGTACAGGGGAACAATGACCTCACTAGATCTGGATGTGAATCCCTTCATGATCAGGTGGGCAATGTAGAAGGCCTTTCTAACCACTTTAGCAACGTGAGTGTCAAAAGAAAGGCCACTGTCAACCTGGGTCCCCAGGTCCCTGATAACCTCTTCTGTGCTTAGTGGATTGCCACCTATATGGTAGCTTGGGGTTACCTTGTTTTTCCCGAAGGGTATGACTATACATTTTTGGTGTTTAACTTCAGGCCATGGCTCTGGCACCAGCTATCTGTTTCCGTGAGTCCCTTCTGAAGGATATCCGTGTCCGATGCACTTTCCACTATGGCGCCCAGTTTGCAGTCGTCTGCAAACTTTGTCAGCCAAAGTCCTCCCATGTTGGCCTGTACTTCTGAGAAGTAGATGCCAAACAATAGGGGCCAAGGACCGAGCTCTGTGGGACACCACTTGTGACCGGCTTGGAGTCTGACATAGCGCCAGCAACTCTAACCCTGTGGGTTCTGTCCTTAAGCCAGTTTGCAACCCATCTTGTGACATATGGGTTTACATTTAAGCTGGTAAGTTTTTCTACAATACCCGAGTGGGGTATTGTGTCGAAAGCCTTTGCAAGGTCAAGGTAGGCTGTATGGACTGCCTTTCCTCATCAATGGCCTTGGTGACTGTTTCAAGAAGTCGACCAAGTTCAAAAGGCATGATCTTCCCTTGACAAAGCCAAACTGGGTCGGGTCCAATGTCTGCAAGTCCCCTATATCTTTGTTTATGAGCTCCATTATGATCCTCTCCATAGCTTTGCAGACTAGACTTGTTAAGCTTATGGGGCGGTAATTACCAGGGTCCATAGAGGCCGCCTTTGTGGAGTGGGACCACAGTTGCCGTCACGCCACTCCTTGGGCACGTATCCTGTGGTAAGGCTGAGATTAAACAGCTGCCTTATGTGCGGGTTTAATTCCTCATTTAGCTCGTGTAGCACACAGCCGGGGACACCATCCGGTCCCATTGATGCTGTGTTTTTAGCTTTAGAGAGAGCAGCTTTCACCTGCGCATTTGAGATGTCCGGGAGGCTACACTCGGCTGGGATAGTTATCTCTCCTTTAGGGGAGAGGGGTGAAGTTTGCACTGAACCTGTCTGCCAGTATGTTGGCAATGTCTGTGGGTTCAGTGATTTTGTATCATTTTGAACTAATTCTGAGCATATCTGGGAGTTTCCACCCAGGTTCCTAACATAGCTGAAAAAGGCCTTATGATTGTCCTTTGAATCCATGGCAATTTTTCTCTCAAAATTGGCCTTAGTTGATTTTATGAGTGCTCGTATTTTTTACTAATAATGATCAGGGTGACTTCCCTTTTATGGATTTTGTTCTATCATGTAATAGCTTTCTCCTCTTATTGTAAAGTTTGTTAATGGCTGGGGTCCACCAGACTGGACGTTTGCCCTTTGTGGAAAGAGTCTTGGTTTTATTTGGGATTGCCTGATCCATGCAGTCCTGGAGGTGTTCATAGAAGGCATTTGTAAGGGCTTCCGCAGCTTGGGTTGTGGTTTCCACTGGCTCAGGGGCCTTGAAGGATACCACACCAGTCTTGAGTAGTGTGAAGTTTGCTTTAGAGAAGTTCTTCACTATGGTCTTTTTGTTTGGGGTGGGGGCGGATGTGGATTTCCAGTGAGATTAGTTTATGATCAGATCTCACCAATGAGGGATATACTTCCGGTGTGGAGCATTTTGTCCCCATGTTTGTGACAATGAGATCTAGTATATTTTCTCCTCTCGTGGGAACAGTGACTAGCTGTTCCATGGCATTTGAATTTATGAACTCCAGGAACCGTTGGGCTAGAAAGTTAGGGCTTGAGTAATGTTCCCAGTCTATATTCGGGTAGTTGAAGTCACCCAATATGATGGTGTTTGGAGATACATTTATACCCTCCAGTGTCTTCAGGAAGGCTGTGTGGGGTTCCTGAGTTTGAGAGGGTGGCCTGTAGCATGCTACAATTTGTAGAGCAGTTTTTCCTAAGGTTAGTTGCACCTGGATGGTTTCCGAAGCTTCGTGCGTTGCCACCAACCTGGAGGTGTGGGTATCCTTTATGAATATGGATACACCCCCTCCTTTTGTGGTGTGGTCCGGGGGTTTTGGGGCCGGAACGCATGATATGAGGTAAAACCTAATAGTGCCGGGGTGCTCTCAGGAGCCTTGAACCAGGTTTCAGTTACAGCACAGACATCGATGTTCTCCATACTGAGAAGGGCCTCAAGCGCGTGCATTTTGAGATTTAGACTTCTGGCATTGAGCAGCATTACCCTCAGTTTCTTCCCATTTTTGTTTTCTAGGGTGGTAGGTTTAGAATTTGAGCCTTGCCTAAAAAAGGCACTATGGGGGTAGCAAGAGCCTTAGCCAATATCCGGAATCCCAGGGGTGACGGGTGCAAGCCGTCCCTTGCGAAGCAGCGTGGCTTGTCAAGCATGTAATCCCAGGCAGACAGACACTGGATCCCCTTTGAATGACACCAGACATTAAGCCAATTGTTAAAGCTGATCATCTTGTCTCTATATTGTGGCATCATTCTTGGTGAAGGAAGGATACTGCTCAGGGTTAGGGTCATACCTGCCTGGGCTACATAATCAGAGAGCTCCTCTATGTCTCTTTTCATATAGTCTAGGGAGGTACGTCTCAGGTCGTTCACACCAGCATGGACAATGACTGTGTCATATTTGTACTTGCCGTGGAGTGACCCGAGTGCTTGTGTTATGTGGCGGATTCTAGCCCGATAGGCAGCTTACTGTGACCCTCTCCTTGTTCAGCCTGGTGAGTGGGACGTCAGTGTGTCTGACTATGGAGTCACCTATGACAAGTATGTTTGGTGTTGTATTTGGCCTTAAGGGCTGTGACTGCTTCGCACACTGCTTTTGTGGTTTATGTGTTGCTTGTGGGGTGTCTTGAGGTAGCAGTTGTTTGGGTGTCTGCTTTGGAGGCCTCTGCTGTTTAGGTAAATTTTTACTCAGAGCCTCCGAGTATGTCTTTGTGTGTTTATGTGTTTGATTCAGTGGAGTGGTAGCATTATGTGAGGCTGGTTTTGTGGTGTGTGTAGTTGCCTTCTCCTCCTGTCTGGTCTTGCCAGTCCTGAGTTGAGAGAGCTCAGCCTCCAGTTTGGCTAAATAGCTGCATCTCTCAAGTATTTGTGTTATGTGGGAGGAGGAGAGGGTTGTCTGTGTACATGAGGCAGTTATAACATTGCCTCAAGATTCCCAGATTCACCAGCTGGACCGAGAGGAGATTGACAACTGACCTTTGGACATGCTAGAATAATATTGGGAAATCCTTAACTGAAAACAAGGGCCAGTGGGGAGTGAGGGTGTAGTGCTTTTAATTTTTAGTGCTGACTTATATAATTGCTTTAGTGAGCAAGTGCCAGGTAACTTGAGTGCAATGTGTTACAAGTAACTAAATGCAAAACGACAAACAGTAACTTTCTTTCAAGTGAAACAAGGAAATAAGTACAGTAAGCAATGCAGATATCACTAGTGATCCACAGAAGCTGAGAAGTTGCGTATTAGGTGGAATTAGCTTCCAGGGAAATAACAAGCAAACAAACAACAAGCATATAAACAAAGCTAGATTCAGCAGGCCTGGATCTAGTCTATGCTAGAGCAAACAAGGTGTACCAATTTCAGTAAGATACAGTTCAAATATTCAGGCACTATAAACCTTTAACCAGAAATTCCCAGCTCAGAAGGGCAGAGTCCAGCCTCTTCTCCCACAAGAGTGCAGACCACGAACCTTCTTAATGTAAAATAACTGGCCTGAAGCCCAAGTGCCTAAACCAGAACTAATACACTTGGACACTGGGCTCTCAATCAGCAGTTCCCAACTTAGAAGGATGAAAGCTACCTGTCCTGCCACCACAGTGCTTGCCACAAACCTTCCTAATGTAAAACAACTGGTCTGAAGCCCAAGTGCTTAATCCAAAAGACTTAGAATGATAGCTACACTTTAATCAAGTTACAACCAAGCAGTAATAAATACCATTGAATACTTTAGAGAATGTCTGGATTAGTGCTCAAGTTACACAAACAAAGCTAGATCCAGCAGGCCCGAATCCAGTCTATGCCACAGCAAACAAGGCGCACTAACTTCAGTAAGAAACAGTTCAGATATGCATGCACTATAAGCCTTTAACCAGAAATTCCCAGCTCAGAAGGGCAGAGTCCAGCCTCTCCTCCCACAAGAGTGCAGACCACGAACCCTCTTAATGTAAAATAACTGGCTTGAAAGCCCAAGTGCTTAAACCAGAATTAATACACTTTTAGAATAACAGACACTGAGCCCTCAATCAGCAGTTCTCAACCTAGAAGGATGTAAGCTACCTGTTCTGCCACAACAGTGCAGACCACAAACCCTCTCAGTGCAAAACAACTGGTCCGAAGCCCAAGTGTTTAAACCAAAAGTCTTAGAATGAGTTACACCAAGCAGTAATAAATACAATTGAGTATTTTTAAGATGATGCAAAAGTAAAATGAAGTAGGTAGAAACACAAAGACCAACAGGGTCCATTTGTACAGATCAAGGTTCAAGACACCAGTATTCCATTCATCCTAAGCATTCTGTTCGAGGAGTGGGAGTTTTGGAAATACCCACAGACTATCTGGAAGCTGTTCCACTACAAATCAGATATGTCCCTTATAAGAACATAATATATTTATTGTTGCAAGCTCTGTCTGACTTAACTTACTAGGAAGATATTTGTTAAGCAAGTTAAAATGAATTATGTACTACTCTCATGATGGAGTCTTTCTAAGTATTACAGATGAATCTTTTTCTCTGATATCCCAGTTCTTTGGTGTGCACCCTGATGCAGCCACACGTTTATCCACTTTTAAAATTGAACAGATTCCTGGCCCTCCTAATGATGTCAGACTTCTCCAGTATATTCCCCCATGATTGTGGACTCATCACAATAGTGAAATAGGATTTATTAAAGATGAACAGATTCCTGGTCCTCATGATGACAGACTTCTCCAGTCTATCCCCCATGATTGTGGACTTATCACAACAGTAAAGTAGGATTTATACTTTAAAACCCAGGAGCCAGTCCTTGAAGAAGAGAAGGGGGATGAACATGTAATTTCAGCACTATTACATCAAGGAATTACATTGCTGACCAAATATCCTTGTAACACTCTTATAATGCTGGTTAAAAAATGGGAAATCATCTTTCCAGGACTTAAGAGCTATAAATGCAGTCTTCTGTTCTGATCTGCTATCAAAGATGAACAGATTCCTGGCCCTCATGATGACAGACTTCTCCAGTAACACCCTTATATTGCCAGTTAAAAAATTGGAAATCATTTTTTCCAGGACTTAAGAGCTATAAATGCAGTCTTCTGCCTACTTTCCAAGTAATACAAAATCCAGCAATAATTCCTAGCTCTAGTACTCCTATTGAAACTGCTTTATCAGTTATTCATATTTTTCAGCATTTTTTTCTATCCCAGATTACTCTGATGGTCATCAAATAAGCTGGAGCTCCCATTTGAATCTACACTAGTTGAGTACATAGATGATTTACTTACAGCTTCTGAATCTCTCCTCAACTATCAGCATGATGCAGTTTTACTTTTTTAACTAAGGTAACTAAAACATTGTTTAAAGTAAATAAAAGTTGCAGCTGTGGGGGCCACAAGTTCAATACCTCTGACATCTCTCATGTTAGCAGGAGCATATAACATTCCTCTATTTTGTATTAAAGACATTCAATCTGCACCACAGCCCATAACTATCAGACAACTTTTGTGCTTTTCTCAGTTTAGCAGACTTATGCAGACAATGGATATCAAATTTTGCAGAAGTTGGTAAAATTTAATTTAGATGTACTAAGAGGTACCTGAGAGTCTATGCCATGGCATACCATGAACAAGCTTTCACTTAACTTTAAGTTTTTACTTCTTAACCCCCCTGTCCACATATTACCAGACAATACAAAATATTGTTTCTATTCCACTGTGAACATAACATGGTAGCATTAAGATTATTACCACAATGAAGAAATGATGGCTTCAGACCCATCTGCTATTTCATACTAGATCCATTAGCTGCTACCCTCCTTTATTGACCAGGGGAGGTGGTCACCACTGTAAAGCTAGTCAATATGTTGTCTGCATGTATGGTTGGGCATGAAACCTTTGCAGCTGCTCCACATTCTGCAGAAGCCATATTGCTAAGAAATAAAACTCATCACAACTATCTAGGTATAAACTGTCACTGTTTAACAAATCATCCTTAAAAGTGATCAGGTGTCCACCATTAAATGCTTCATCCTTGATTCGAACACAAGAGAAGGGAGAGCCTCATGCTTGTGTATTTCTTGTTAACCATTTGCTTCCTCCTAAAACAGATCTATGAGATACCCCTCAATAAAAAACAGACTTGCATCCATTTATGGACATATTCTGTATTTGAAGAGCTGCTCCACTCGGTTTACTACCATTTGTGCGAACAACAATCTGATAGCACTTATTATGCTGAAAGTCAGATTGTTGTTCACAAAATGTTAAGTGTATTGCAAAGTTGAACACACTTATGTGACTGCAGTGGTGCATTCGCATAAGTGTGCTTGACAAATTGTACGGAAATCGCAGTGCAGTGAGGTTTGGAAATTCATCCATATCCCCACTGTAGTGCAGTCTTGGAGTTGGAATATTTTGTTAGTAGGGGGTGTGGAGGGCACAGCCCCCCAGAGGGAGGGTGCAGGTGGGCTTTTCCACCTGCAAAAATGTGATATGTTGTATAGGAGTTTCATTTACATGAGCTCAGATACAGATATCACGTGATGTTTTCGAAGACAATGTCGACTCTGCTGAGTCGATCAGCTAATTCGACATTGTAAAGCTGTTGAAATTCCGGTTTCGATGGTTTACTTCGAAATTATCATTGGAAATTGTTTTGCCTTTCTCAATTTTGATAGTAAACCGTTTCACTCATGTCAGTATTTTCAGTGTGTGCTACTTTTCAGATTTTATTAACTGGACAACTGACTGGAAATGTATCAGTACAAATCACTGTTCAAGTTGCTAATAATGAAGTTTGCAAATTAACCAAAGGAAAAGCAGATCTGATGTTGTCAATTTTCATTCTATCCTCAATTTATGGGTTTGGATCCAATCCCTCAGATCCGACTCAGCCGTTATAAAAGCTCATGGCAACCAGAAAACTCTCGAACTACTCCCCTACCCATAATGCACTAACCTCAATTACTTCAGATCTCGTTTGTTGCTTGAAAGTGAAAGATGTGGTGCCAGCTTCTCTTGAGCAAATGTGTTATTTTTCTCAAAAGTTATATTTTTCATCCCTATTTTTATACCTAAATATTTATACTTCTAAATCCTTCAAAATCTTCGTTTGTCATATATCATTAGGCTCATTTCCCCTTTTTTCGTACAATTTGTACTCCTCCGTATACTATACTCCGTATACTATCGTTAGTATGTTTTCCTCTATTATTTACATTTCTGTAGTTCTCTAATACCATTGTTGGTAATCCTTCCTTTCTGCTATCCTTTAAAAAAACCTTCTTGCTGTTGTTTAAAATTTTTTTGATAAACTGTCTGTTACCTAAACTTTCTTTATTATAGTGGATAAGAATAAAGGCCCAGCTGGGTTTAAAAAATGTGAAAAATATGGACACAAAATTCCTTTTTCTGATGCCCACACTCTGTGTGTGTATTGTTTGGGTCCACTTCACCTGCAGGAAAACTGTGTGATATGTCATGCTTTCAACCCAAGAGTTCTGGCTGAACATAAAAACAAATTGATTCTCAAGGGGTTACTTCCCTTGTCCTTTAGTGAGGCATTATCTGGAGCTTCCCCCTCTTCAAGTACTTTTCAGAAAAAGTTTAAGAAAAAAAACTTCTTCAGATTTGACAACTCCCTTGGATCCTAAAAGAAAAAAGCTTAAGTCCTCTGATCTGACTCCAACCTCGGATCCAAAATTAAAAAAGAGAGACTCCTTGGATCCGACTACACTATCAGATCCAAAATCTAAAATGACCAAAGATATGTCAGATCAGAGTGCCTTGGATCCAACTCAGTAAACATCAGATACTCTCCTTCAGTGGACCCAGTCCCCCCCAGGGTCCCTTCCCCCTTTTTAGAGAGGCCATAGTTTCTGCAACTAGTTTCCACCTGCTCTTCCAAAAGCCTTACTGAAGAAAACATGGAGAGGTTAGTAAGAAAGATTCTTTCAGTGCAGAGCATGTCAAGTGCCCTGCCAGCTCTTACCCCTCTGGGTCAGGAGATGTGACCTTCCATTACACCCCCTATGTAAGTTCCTCCTCCAACCCTCTTCTCAGTCTGTTGGCTCTGGGGTGTCTCGGAGTCATCTCCACACCTCAGGGCTTCAGCATGGGTTAGTTTGGCTCCAACCTTGGCCTTGGGAGAGATCTCTTCAGGGAGGGACTATGGTCCAAAGGCTTGTCATTATGGATCTGGGGTCTTCTTCCTCTCTGGGGGGGTTCTGTCTTTGAGGTCATGTAGAGAGCCTTGTCAGCTTCCATGACAAATGATGCTTCCCAGTTAGGGTGGGGGGCATATTAACCGGGGAAGATAGTCCAAGGCACTTGGTCCCCAGTAGAGGCCTATTTGCATATCAATGTCCTAGAGATGAGAGGAGTGATATTAGTATTAGTGTTGCAGGCCTTTCAAGAAGCTCTCCTCTTGGGGATGAATGAAATTCAAATGGACAAATGCATCAACAAACTAGGAGGAACAAAATCTTGCCCACTATGTCGAGAAGCTCTCAAAGTGTGGCAAAGGCGATCTCATCTGACAGCTTTCTCATAACAATGTACATTCTGGGGAAGTCCAATGTGATAGCAGACAAGCTGAGCAGGTGCATTCTTCTTCCTTATGAATGGTCTCTCAACAAGATTGTGGCAGAGATGTTTTTTCACCCATGAGGCCAGCCTTGCTGCGATCTTTTTTGCTTCTCAGGATCTATCCCTGATTGTGCCAAGTTTCTGTTTTTTAGCTTTAAATGTAAGGAGCCTTCCACTGCCGAATGGGATCATTGACCATAAAAAGCGACAACAGGTGTGGTACATCTAGTAGGTTTAGGCCTGTAGTAGGCAAACGCACTTATTAATTGACAGAGTTGGCAATGATGATGTCAAGGAACCATTGTGTACATTTGTTATTTGTGGTGTATGTTATAATTAAATTACCCAGAATGATTGTATTATATTCATTAGTTAGCGATTCTCATTTGTTGAAGGTTTCATGGAGTGCAGACATCATGCAGAGGGCTATATAAATGGCCATGATATGAAAGGTAGATATGCTTGTAGTTAATAGGATATGAAAGAGTTGTAGGTCACCATCTTGCTGAATTAAATGTGAGATAATGGATTTTCAAATAAAAACAGATATGAGCCACCAGAGAAAGAACCTTCTCAAACTAGAGGTTCTAAACCAGTGGTAGGCATGGAAAAACATATGGAGAAGGGTGCTGTCACTACACTGAAACCATATGTCTTTAATTATATGTATGTCTATGTTTGTAAGGGTTAGGAAAGCCAAAAGGGCTAGTAATGTTTTGTTTAGGCTTCTAGCATTGAGCAGTGCCATTTCAATATATTTCTGATTAGAAACTGCTAGGTTGGTACATGTAGGAGATTGACTTTGGCTACAAAATGTACTATAGGAATAGAGAACATCTTTGCCAGTATGCAGAAACCCAAAGAAGAAATGTGCAGACCATCCTTAGTGAAGCAGGTGGGACTGTTGACCATATCTTTCCAAGCTGATACACATTTGATCCACCCTGGAAAGGACACAAATTACCGAATTAGTTGTTGAATTTGATTATTCTTTGTTGGTATTGTGGCATCATCTGCACTAATGTCAGGATAATGCCCAATACTAGTTATTTAGTGCTCCCAGAAACATACAGGGAAACTCAGTCATGTCTTTCTTGCCATCTGCAAAGCTGGAGCATCGAAGTTCAGTCACTCGATCATTTACAACAACCAGGCCATATACATACTTAGGATGAAGGAATATAAGAGCTTTAGTGGAATTTTAAATTCTGACAGCTACGGTGGTGCAGCAGTTAGCATTGTTGCCTCACAGCAAGAGGCTCTCCAGTTTGATCTTTGCCTGGGGTGTCTTCTGATTGGAGTCTGCATGTCCTCCCTGTGGTCGTGTGGGTTTTCTCCAGGTGCTCCGGTTTCCTCCCACATCCCAAAGACATGCTGTAAGTGGATTGGACATGCTAAAATTGGCCCTAGGCATGAGTGTGTGTGTGTGTGTGTGTGTGCCTTCTGTGGAAGGTTGGGCACCGGGCTGGCAACTCGACACCGTAAAAGCTCTACTGCCAATCATGAGCAGACAAGGTGATCCGCTGTGGCAACCCCTAACCGGGAAAAGCCAAAAGAAAGAGAGAGAGTAGAATTGTAAATTCTGGAACATGAAGGACAGTTGACCATCCCTCTATCTTTGTGAGCCTACTGAGAGGTGTTCAAGTATGTTTAACTGTTGCATCACCTGTTACATGAATGGTTTCATGTGTGACAGCATGCTCAGACTGTATGAGTGGATTATGCTTACTGCTTTGGTGACCCATGCTTGTGTTAACAACAATAATATGTGTGGTGGGTAAGGTGTGAGCATTGTCTGGAAGGCCTAGGATACTTTGGGAGGTATTTCTTAGTAA
Organism: Protopterus annectens; assembly: GCF_019279795.1. Lineage (NCBI taxonomy): Eukaryota > Metazoa > Chordata > Ceratodontiformes > Protopteridae > Protopterus > Protopterus annectens. The sequence goes on from NC_056744.1 coordinate 1,571,620,710, forward strand.
ATCAGCAGGTTAAAATTTGTTGTTAGGTTGTGATGTAATGCTTTTGGTGTGTAGTGAGCACTGACACCCTGAGTATATAAGGGGCATGCTCTGAGGCATAATCTTGGAACATGCAAATAAAAAAAAGTTTTCACTGTTACATTGTCAGTGAGATATAATGCAGTTGATGTAATGACAAAAGCACTCATCCTAATAAAAATCCGGTCAAGCAAACTGCGGCACAGCTGGCCATTGAAAGTATACCCAAGGGAATTTTTAATACACATTTTTGAAAAAAATGATTTTGTTTGATCACTAATCTATAAGCTTCTTCTGCTGTAGTACCACTTTCCATATGGCTTATCCCCCTGCATTTGGGTTTTTCCAGTCTTAGAGAGTGCCCCATTTGGCATCATCAGGTTTGGATAGGCAGAGCAAGAGTTTTTTGGGGTCATTTCAAGTGATCTGTGTACTTAACAATGTGTTAAATATCAAATTTCTAGCAAGCCTAAGCAAGCTGCAACAAGCTCTCTCTGCTCAAAAAGGAGAAGGAAAGTCTTTCACATTCAACCACAGAACTGTTATAAAGATGACAGAAAAGGGTTCTTCTTTGTTCATTTTTATTCATAATGACTGTTTTAGAAATTATTAGAAACATTGCTCATAAAATCTGTCACACGGAAGGGTCAAGTCATAGCACTAAACTGTTTGCAAGCAAATTTTATCTTGCTAATTTTGTTCAAACTCTACTATTTAATGAGATTCTAGCAAAACATGGATCTGGACAATTCATCAAATGAAATTTTGTCAGGTTGATAAGTCCTTCCCCTTTACCTCTAATGCATAATCTGGGACCATCTTTTGCAGACTTCTTCTGACATTTTAGAGCATACAGATTCTGAGAATGGCTCTCAAGCTATTGGCTTGTTATTGTGGCAAAACATGCCTAAACTTAATGAGTGCATTATTTTTCTCTATTAATATCTTCCACCTCCCATTTCAGTACTCAGTTTATTTATTTTTCATTGGAGAGATGTTATTTTTTTCCTTTCAGACACCACCCCACACCTATTGGAACATTTTCACTATTTTAGTGTTATAGTTTGTGATACTATTTTGATATTGTTGTCATGTTTTCACAGCCTTTGATTTTCTTTAATTAATAAAAATGCTGTAGCTGCTGCTTTGGGTTATTTGGCATTGCTTGTGCTTAGGGTGACCCACTTGTTACTGCCAAAAAAATGTAACTGCAGGAGTAAGACCCCAGCCCAAGATAAGCAACAACAATGCTTATCTGGTTTGGGGGAGCAACACAATATTCATTTGTCAAGGTTTTACTGCAAATACATTAACAGACTATAAAAATAATGCTTTATCTTCATGATAACGCTGTTTACTTCATACCTGCATCTCTTCAGAGTCAAACCAAATTTAGCCAAGTTAGAACCAAATTCCTTGACATTGACCTCAGGCTGACAATTATTACTATTTATTATTACTTTTTCCTCTCAATTCGCCAGATCTCAGAAAAGTAAACTCAAATATAAATCTGATAAACCAAAACATTTCTTTCTAGGTCCACAACCAAAAGAGAATAGAGTAAGTGGTTCATAAAGTAACTTGATTACTTATAGAGAGCAAATATTTTAAGTTGGCTAAACAGCAGTTTGACTTCCTTAGCTTGCAGAGAAATTTACGAACAAATCCAATGCCAAGAAGATTTATTGCAGAGCTTTTGGGTAAACTACCCTTCTTCAGTGCTAAATGTGTTCCAGTTACCACAGCATGAACTTTGAATCTTACAGAGAAATCTGACATGTTTTAAGCTCCAGACCATTTCTATTTCCTTTTCCCTAATTTGTCTACAACACATTTGTGGACACCATTTATCAGGTTCAAAAAAGGTGTCTGTGACATTATCCCCAAAAGGTTACTAATCAGATGTAGGCCATTTCTTTGTGTCTCCTACTTCCAATAGACCTTCCAGATTTTTCTCACTGATGCATGTGATATTATCACTGGAATTGAGGATACTGATATTAACCTATATGATGTTGATGATGACAACTGGAGATGGAGGAGGGAAGTCCCTTGTTGAGCAGTATGGCTTTTACCCACCACATAATTTCTTTCTTTCTTTATACAAGTAAGGAAGAAAAGAGATTTGAGAGAGTGAAGGAGTTAGAAGTAGTGACTATTTAGAAACCGCTGGAGCTTCCTCATATGAAGCGTGGCTAAGGGAACCTCAAGATGCATGAAGCCATGCATTAATAATTCTCAGGCTGTAATGAAGTTTTGATCTGCAGGCTTCCTGAGATACTGAGACAGGAAGAGGATTTTTCCTTGAAGAAAGTAAGCCTTCTGGTCAATGGAGTCCAAGTCCACTCCAAGGAAGGTAACCTTGGTGGAGGGGATGAGGTTGGATTTCTGTAGATTCAAGGAAAGACTTACCTTGAGGACAATGCATGGTTATTTGGATGGATTTGTTCATTTCTTGAGGAGTAGAGGCTGGGTCAAGGAGCCCACCAGGTAAGGGTAAATGTGGATGCCCTTTATCCTGCAAAAGGCAGTTATTAGAGTCAGACATTTAGTAAAGACTTTGGCTGCAGTAGACAATAAAAAGCCAAGGCACACAACTGGAACTGACAATCCTCTGCCTTGAATCATACTAAGCTTCATATGCAAAGCCATGGAAAGACTTATCATGGAATTAATTAATCAGGACATGAACTTCCAAATACTAGACCTGTCTCAGTTTGGATTTGTCTAGGTCAGGTTATGCTCACTCAACCTAGTAGATTTTTTTGAAATGGTCACCAAAGCAATGGACGGCAGCAAAAGAGTACACGCCATGTACCTCAACCTGGCCAAAGCTTTTGACACAATTCCCCACTCAAGCATAGTAGAAAAGCTAAATAAACTGGGAATAAATCCTTATAGATTGCCAACTGGCTCACAGATATGATGCAGATAATCAAAACAGGGGACGTTACCTCTACAAGGAGAACAGTCACCAGTGAAGTTCCCCAGGGTTCTGTGTTGAGACCTCTCCTGTTTGGCATCTACTTTTCTGAAGAAAAAGCTAATAACAAAGGGCTCTGGCTGACTAATTTTGCAGATGACTGCAAGTTAGGAACAGTCATTGAATCCCCAAATGAATTAGCCATCCTGCAGGAAGGTTTGACTCAAATAAATAACTGGTGTCAAAATCATGGTCTGAAACAAAATGCCGAAAAAGACATTAATGTATCCTTTGGGAAGTCATCTAACCGGATACCTGTCAAATCTTCGAACGCTCAAAATTTCGAACGTTACATGGTTGAGACCAAACTTTTGAAATTTTGAGTGCTTGAAGATAGACTTTTAATGGCACTGTATGGTGCAGATAGGGAGAATTTCCCTTTTCTGCACTGAAGTGCGGTCTTGGAGTTGGTATATTTAAGTAGGGTTAAAATGTTTTTTTCTGTGTTTTCTTTTTTTTTTATGTTCGCACATCCAAATGTCGAACATTTGGTCTCGACCATGTAATGTTCAACATTTTGGATGTTCGAACATTTAACATAGACCCATCTAACCCAAGTAACTACCACATTAACAATATGCTTCCTAGAAGTTGGTCCAGTTGTTCAAGGTTTGAGAACTTATATGGACAGTGACCAAATTTTGACCAAATTGTGTCTACATCTAGGGAAGTCATTGTTCCCCTTTACTCATCCCACATTAAACCAATTATTGATTACAATGCCCCCTTTGGCAGGTATCTGTTTAGACCCATGCAACAACTGGAATGCCCACAGACATACCTTACTAAAAGGATAAAAGGCCTAAACAACATGTCCTGCAAGGATCAACTCAAAGCTCTATCACTATACTTGGTATCCTACAGACTGCTAAGAGGTGACCTGTGTCTGACATGCAAGGCATCCTCCAACTCATTACGGATGGATTTGCTGCACATCACCAAGTCAAATGGCATCAGAAATACTCAGTCTAGAGATCTAAACCTCTTCTGCAACATCAACAGAAAGGTTTGAAATGACATGTATGTTCTGTTGATGATATAGCTGCTATAGAACAGACTTCCCATCCACATAAAGCAAAGTTTATCCCTGTCCATTTTCAAGTGCAACTTAAATATACATTTAGGAAAAAGAAAATTTACCCAAGGGTTGCCGCCTGTGCTACCAATGAACAGATGCAGCTCCCAAATGCTTTATCCCATGCATGGATCCCCTCAGGTTATCTATGGTATGATTCCAATTATTCTCATTAGGGATAATATATAATTATTGACCATGGGATGAGTTTGATCAATCTATAACCAAATTGGATAGCTTATTTTAAGCACAAAAAGGGAAACTGGCTAGGCATAAAATGGTCTGCAAAGGTAGCAAGCCTAGTACTTAGCTATGAACCTATAAATGCCTGTGCCTCCAAGCTAAAGGGGATGCGAAAGTAGGCATCCTTTAAATCTAGAATGCTTGATCTTGTGTGTACCTGGGAGGATTATAGAAAAGTGTTTTTGATTTCTGCTGGGACATTGGGACTAGATGCCTCCAGGTCTTCCTCTAGAATCTAGTCTAGTAAGACTAATCTAGTCAGCAAAGGACAGATAAATAAATACGCACTGTACATACATACATATGTACATAGAATCAGTTTGCTACTTTCTGGAAAACTTACCATTCTTCCAATTTTGAGTTTTCCCTTTTGTCTATTTGTTGAGAAAAGACCAATTTTTGGGGGCTGCTTCTGACATACCTAGACAGAAGGGACTGCAGAAAATCATTAACTGTCTGCATATTTTTTCCTTTTCTTCTAGTTTCTTAAACACATTAAAAGCAGGGAACCCAAAGGGAAACCCCATATCAAGAGGGGCATCTTTGAGTTCTGCCTTTATATGATCAGAGACAGGCTATTCCCCTCAACCAAGCATGTTTTCTAATCACAGACTCATAGCAGCTGCTCTATTAGATGCACCCAGAGCATCACACCCACATTTTAAGTAGCTCCTATTCACCTGAATAAAGTCACACAGTTCCAGCACTCTCCTCTGCCTTCTGTTTCAGATAGTCCAGAATAGTCTCCTGGTATTTAATCATGTGATAATTACAGTTAGGGGCTCTTGAGGTTGGGGTAGCTAAGGTGTAGGAGTGTTTTCCAAAAAAATTAGAGCTCTGCACTCATTATTTTAAAGAAGGCTCCTGGAAGTACTACCATGGGATCCTTTAAAATCCAAAGACATCACCTCTGGATCTGCCACTGGATTTTTGGACATGTGCTTTTAAGATTCAAGTATCTTGTAGAAGATGCAAAGCTTCTTAGGGGCAGGGGGCAAAGAATCAGGATGAAGGAATGTGATTTCTTGCACTAGAGGTACAACAAGAGGCCTGGGTTCTCGCAGACTAGGCCCAAACCTTATCTTGGACTGAGGATGCTCCTTAGCCTCCCAATTGAAAGGGTCTTTCATTCTGTGAAGGGTGTTGTGATGATATGAGGTGTTGTCATCTGTGCCAGGAAGAACAGGGCAATGCACGTGGTACATATGCCAGCATAGTTAGCTGCAATTTTGTAAATAATTTTGGGTCATTTGACTATCACACTGACTTGTACAGATGCTTCTGTTAAAAATATATCAACAGTGTTATTATAACTGAATAAATGTTTATGTTCAAACAAAGAATTCTGGAAGGGAAGAGTAGAGGTTTTTGCAATTGTTCTATAAATTTCAAATACTGCAAGAGATCTTAGCAAAGCTCTAAATGTGTATCGTACCAGAGTCAGGTGATCAAATGTGATGTCATGCTATAACTAGCACTGAGAGGATAGAACCCACACAACAACATGTTTTGTTTTCTTTGGAATCTGATATAAAGATCTGTGACAATTATCACAGTTCAGTTAGTTGAGTTCAGTTCAGTTAGTTTGAAGCTCATCACCCTGCCTTGTGGAAGTAAGCATCTCAGCATCCTATCTTGCCTTGCTGTATTAATTAAGTTAGCTAGGGAACAGTTATTAACAGTCAGGAAATGCAGTGAGATTAGTTTAGTAGTGTTTTTCTGCATTCGTTTGAATTTGTCCAACTGTGTTATTTTAATTTTTCCTGTGATTGAAATTCTGATGTTTATTTTACTTTGATATTTAATATTCTCATGTTTTCTATTTTATTATTTATTAGTAAATATTTTTATATCTTTCATTGTGGCTGGTCTTTTAGAGAATACTTTTATTGTCTTTAGTGTACCTGTGCTTATTTTAATAATGCCTTGGCCTCTCTGAAAAGCCTTGCTGCTTTGGTTACACTCTTGCCATTTACTGTATGTTAGAATTTATTTTACTCACTATAATGGGATACCCTTGTAAGATCCTGACAGTGGTTGACTGGTGGCAGCATAGTTAACTTATAGACTGGGCAGAAGGGGTACAGCTTGTAAATCTGTACCAGCCTTTCCCAGGAGTGTGTGTGTGTGTGTGTGTGTGTGTGTGTGTGTGTGTGTGTGTGTGTGTGTGTGTGTGTGTGTGTGTGTGTGTGTGTGTGTGTGTGAAAATCAAGTACCCAGGTGTGAGTGTGTCAGCTACTTGGAACTGGGACCCAGTGCTCCAACGTGAGCCTTGTTTAGAATCTGGAGAGGCAGAGAGTCCAGTCCTAGTGGAGCATGTTCCCTGTGTGCTTTTGGGGGAAATTGTGTTTGATACAGAAAACTACATTTGAAAATACTGTGTAAACTCATTCCTGCTTTTAGTGACCGTCTCTCACCAGTGTCAGTGGTAACTAATGAGTCTCCTTGATTACTGGGCCGGGGTAAAGAGAGGTCATCACAGGTATCCTCAAAAGAAAGGCCCTCAGGTAGTGAGGCTGAGAAGAGGGTATATTCAGATTCAGAGTTCATATAAAAAACAGGGAAGATCTGGTTAATACAAGATATTTCCTTCTCTTACTCTGAGAAGTCAGAGCTCCCACAAATGCAAGTTCCAGGAGCAGGACTGTTCTTAGACTACTGCTCCCTGGATTTCATAACTTCCATGACCTCCTCAGCTAGTTTGACAAAGTCCTGCATGTAAACCTTGAAAAATGAGGTTTAAGCCCATGTAGCTGAGCCTGGTACAAACTGATACTGGGATACTATGGTTTTGAGGGCTTGGGCCTATGCTTAAGGGTGGAATCAGGATGAGAGGCCTCAGAATGTAGGCAGGCAGCTGTGTCTTGTATCCAGTTTCCAGAAACCTCTTTGCGAACAAAAATGTGGTTGGATACCACCCTTCCCCTCTGTAACTCTGATTCTGTCATCAAATGCCAGAGGCTGCAGAGCAATTCTGGACTCAATTGACTCTTGTGAAGTCTCAGCTCAAGCAGACATCAGTGCTGTAGAAGGCATGGTGGCCTCCCAAATACTCATGCCATTTTTTCTCTCATCAATGTGGTACTGCTGCAAAAGTGAGGAGGGATTTCCTTGTGCTTGTTTCCTGGTCAATGTCCCCATTTACTTAAAATTGCAGACAGTATACCTGATTGACCACTAGCTAATTTGCTTCCACCTTTCCAATGCTCACCTACATCCATGGAATAAATCTTAACTATGCAGCATTACTAATCTTGCAAATAATGAAAATACACATTTGTGTAAAATAAAGTAAGGCAGGAAGCAAAAGATGCTGGCATTTCTCTTCCAGTCATAAACTGAAATAAGACGTGCTGAATTGAGCAAATTACTTTATTTAGAGGAAGCATTTCACATCATCTCTGCCAGAAGAGGTCGTTTTCCAGCACAACCTCCTAAAAGTACAGTTTTGTACCTACCATAAATGTAGATGTTCGAGTGCTAATGCAGCTGCAGTCATAACAGATGGGTTTTCCTGTCGTCAGGTGGGTCCTCGGTTGGCCGAATTCCAAAGTCTAGGTCCGGCGTCGGATGTCGTCGCTTCTTCCCTGATGTCAGTGCGACAGGGGTATAAAAGAACCAGCCGATGCCATTTTCTTCAGTTTTTCTTGCCCCAGATGTCAGGTGCCCCCAGAAGGAAGGCAAAACATAAATTTATGTAATAATGCAATGGAATATAATCAAAAAACAGTCATTGCAAGCAAATACACCATAAAAGAATACCCCAATGAGGTTGTATGAGGAGGTGTTGGCCATTAGGCCTGTCCCAAGAGGGGAAGGAGGGAGGGAAACCTGGACTGCAGCTGTATTAGCACTCGAACATCTACATTTATGGTAGGTACAAAACTGTACTATGTTCATCGTGCATACAGCTGCAGTCATAACAGATGGGTAGAATCCCAAAGCTAAAAAAGGGGTGGAAGGCACTAAGTGGAACTAGGAGGAGCCAGGATGCCCTGCAAGACTGCAGTGGCAAAGCCCGCTCTAGATTTGGAGTATAATGGTAGATGATAGTGCTTGGAGAAAGTATGTACAGAACTCCAAGTGGCTGCTTCCAAAATATCTTTGGTAGGAACCCCCCTGAGGAAAGCTGCAGAGGTAGCTGTGGCCCTTGTGAAGTGAGATCTGATGCCTGTAGGTACAGTTTTACCATGAAAAGAGTAACAAAAGCGTATACAGTGGGCTATCCATTTGAGATTGTCTGTTTGGAAATAGGCTTCCCTTGAGCACCTGTAGCATAGGACACAAAGAGTTGCTCTGATTTTCTGAAAGGCTTTGTTCTGTCCAAGTAATAACGGAGCTGTCTGTGAATGTCCAAGGAATGTAGTAATCTCTCCCCTTTGTTTTGTGGATTAGGGTAAAAGGTAGGTAAGTGGATAGCCTGATTCAAGGCTACCCTGGATACTACCTTTGGCATAAAGGAAGGATTGGTTCATAAGGAAACTCTGTCCTGATGGAAAATGATGAAAGGCTGCACAGCCATGAGGGCTTGTAGTTCCGAAACCCTGCGTGCTGAGGTGATAGCCAGAAGGAAGGCTGTTTTCCATGACAAATATTGCAGTTCTGTTGAAGCAGCTGGCTCAAAAGGAGGCAGGGTCAGTTTTTCTAGAATGAAATTGAGGTCCCAAGCAGGTACTGGTTGCTTTCTTGGGGGTTTTATATTCTTAGCCCCTCTGAGGAACTGTCTTAAGAGAGGGTGAGAGAATAAAGGAGGATCAGTGTTGTACTCTGCAGAAATGGCTGAGGCATGGATTTTGATGGAGGAGAATAAAAGTCCACTCTTTAGCATCTCAGCTAGGTACTGTAATATTTGAGGTAAATTCAGTATTCCAGGATTCTGACCCTTTTTCTGATTCCAGGCACAAAACCGTTTCCATTTTGTGGAGTAGGCTTTTCTAGTAGAAGGCCTTCTGGCCTCCAAAATGACATCCTGCACCTCCTTGGAGAGTAGGGTCTGTTGTGAATTTAAGGAATCCTCCATGCGTCTAGATTGAGTGTTTTCAGCTGACTGTGAAGAGTTTTGAAGTTGTGCTGAGTCAATAGAAGAGGCATTAGAGGCAGGATCCATGGTGGGGAATGCGTCAGGCTCCTCAGGAGTGGGTACCAGTGTTGTCTTGGCCAGTCTGGAGCAATGAGAATCATCTTTGGTCTGTCTGCTCTGGCTTTTAATAGAACTTTGGGCAGCAGAGGAAGAGGTGGAAAGGCATAAACTGTCATTGTGGTCCAACTGGAAGAGAGTGCGTCCACTTTCCAGGCCTGTGGATGAAAGGTCCTTGAGCAGAATTTTGTCAATTGGTAATTTCTGTGGGTGGCAAAGAGATTTATGTTTGGCCTTCCCCATGCTTGAATTATCTTTGCAAAGACTTGAGGATGCAACTTCCATTCGTGTGGATCTGTCATATTTCTGCTCAGGTTGTCTGCCAGCATGTTTTCCTTGCCTGGCAGGAACTGTGCTTGAAGTTGGATTTGTAATTCCAGAGCCATTTTCCATAGAGACATGGCTAGCCTGCATAGGGGATATGAATGGGTTCCTCCCTGTTTGTTTATGTACCACATTACTGTGGTGTTCTGTCCTTATCAATAGCTGGCCTGGATGCCGTAGGTCTTTGAAAGCTATAAAAGCATTTATTACTGCTAGCATTTCCTTTTGATTGATGTGAAGGTGCTTTTCTTTTTGTGACCATTTGCCCTGAATGCACCGATCTGTCATGTGCGCCCCCCAGGCGTAGTCCGAGGCGTCTGTTGTGATGAATTGATTTGCTTGAGGCTTGCAGAATGGGAGACCTATGTTTCTTTGGCATGCTTGAGCCCACCATAGAAATTCCTTTTGAAGACATGGAATCAGTGGTATAATTGTTTCCAAACTGTGGCTGTGTTGAGACCATAAGTTTTTTAGGTACCATTGAAGTTTCCTCATATGCAGATTTGCACATGGGATTAGCAAGATGCAAGATGCCATGAATCTCAGACCCTGCAGGATTTTCCTTGCAGTCAGCCTGGTGAGGGTTGCCAGTTTTCTGAAGTATTGAGTTAGTTGCCCTTGTTTCTCTGGCGTGAGGTAGGCCATCTGGGTGTTTATATTCAAGCTGGCACCCAGGAAAATTATTGTTTGAGAGGGTATTAGTCTTGATTTCTTTTTGTTGACTGTGTATCCCAGAGAATTCAACAACATTATTACAAACACCAGGTTTTTCAGAAGTATGTGCTTGCTGTCCGCTTGGAATAGGCAGTCGTCCAAATATGGGTATATTTGTATCCCTTGAAGTCTGCAGAAGGCAATTACTGATGCCAGGCATTTCGTGAACACTCTGGGTGCAGTAGATAAGCCAAAAGGCAATGCAGAGAATTGATAATGGGTTGAAACAGCAAGAAATCTGAGGTATCTTCTGCAATCTTGTCTGATTGGGACATGCAGGTATGCCTCCTTGAGGTCCAATGTTACCAGCCAAGACTCCTTGCCCAGCATGGGAAGAAGCTGCTGTAATGTGAGCATCTTGAATTTTGGTACGAGTAAATATGTGTTTAGGATGGATAGCTCCAAAATAGGTCTCCAATCTTTGCCCTTCCTTGGTACCAGGAATAGTCTGGAATAAAAACATTGACCCTGTTCTTGTGCAGGTACCTCTTGAATAGCTTTCATGTCCATGAGATATGAAATTTGTTTTTGTGCCTCTGCCCTTTGATTGTGTGGCAGGTTTGGCATGCCTCTCATTTTTGGAAGGGTGTGAAAGTGGAATCTGTAGCCTCTATCTATGATGTCCAGGATCCATTTGTCTTTTGTGACAATATGCCAATTTTTTGAAAATAATGCCAGTTTTCCACCTAAAGGTGCTGCCATTTGAGCCTTGTTTGGCATGCAAAGGGGAAGTCATTGGTTCTGCTTTCTGAATGGCTGTGAACTATCCTCACCACCTCTTGGTGTAGGCGCTTGCCATTGTCTGCCTCTAAATGATCCTTGAGATTGCCCTCTACCCCTCGGGCGCCTGTATCTACCACTTTGAGGTCTGTCCGTGGCTGGAAAGGACCAATTTTTTGAAGGCCAATTTCTACTGAAACGTGGTGGTTGTACCTGTAGGAAATCTTTCACTGTTTGCATTGATTTTTCCTTTTCCTCCATTTTCTTTAATACCTCCTCAGCTTTAACACCAAAAAATACATCTTTTTGAAGAGGTGCTTCTAGTAATTTTGCTTTGACATGATCTGGTAAGGTTTGCTCTTTGAGCCAAGCATGTCTACGTATGACTGATCCTGTAACATCAGCTCTACATGAGGCCTCTAAAGCATCAAAACCACATTGCAAGATATGTTTACCCACTTGCTCTGCACTATGCAACAAATCCTGCAACTCCTTCAAGTCTGGTTGTTCAGGTTGTGACATTTTGCTTTTCAACTGAGATAACAAAAACTGTTGATAATTTAACATATGGAACTGACAGTTTAATGCCCTCATGGTATAGGTGGCCGAGGTGTATACCTTTCTCCCCCCACCTTTCCAAAGCTCTGGAATCTCTCTCTGAAGGTTATGGATTTTTGGCAGTGGAGGCCTTAATTCCCTTGGGACCCTGTGAAATAGTTTCTGGGTCAGCCGCATGGCTTTTGTATAGGAATTGGTGTGAATCAGGAACCCGGTAATACCTGTCAGGCTTGACTGGAGCTGGAGGTAAAGAATCTGGGTTAAGGCTGGCCTCTGAATACACATCATCTAGTATGTCCAAGACAGGAGGTATAGCCAGAGGCCTGTGCTGAGGGAGCAAGAGGAAATCCCTGAGCCTTTTCTTGGAGTCTGAGTACTCTTGGCCTTCCCAGTGGAAGTGTTCCCTCAAGGTATGCAAGGTTTCCCCAAAAGAGTAATCCTCAGGGGGGGAGACAGAGGGAATGGACTCCTCTGCATCAGAATCTTCAAAAAGGGAGTATGAATGTTCCTGATCCTCAGAATGTTCTGAAGTAATGGAGGCCTGGTCCGAGGAAGGGTAATCTTCCTCCACTCTGGGCCTTTTGTCCGAGGGGGGTTGAGAACCCCTGATAAGAGTAATCAAATCCTCAGCCATTTTGAGCATCTGCTTTTTAGGCATGGGGCCTTGAGTGGGGCCCTGTGGAGCTTGTCTTTTAGTATGCATGGCTGCTTTAGATTTAGTGAAAGCCTTAATGGAAAAAGAAGAAGAGGGCCTGAAGACACCTTGAGCGGTGGCAGGCCTATCTAAACTCTGAGTTTTCCCGCCAAGAGTGGCTTCGGTATCTGTAGTCGGGGTGTGGGCCAAAGAGCCTGCGACCTCAGGCACAGAAGACACCGCTAATGAAGTGTCATCGGTAGTCAGGGGCTGCGTAGGCACCTCGCTGAGAACCGGAGCACCTGTAGTCTGCTTTAGCGTGGTGTCGGTAGAAGTCACGGACCTCGTATGTCGGTCCTTATCTTTGCGTCTTTTACTCAAAACTGGAGTCGGAGTATCCGACGACATAATGTAATTAAACTTTTTGCCAAAATAGTGTTGGGCGAACTCCGCCCGACGCTTAATAGTGCGTCTGTTGAATGTAGCACAAAAACGACAGGCCAAGACGTCGTGGTCTGGGCCTAAGCAAGGAATGCAGAGGCAATGGAAATCCTTATGCGGTATTTGCTTCCCACATGAAATGCAATTATTAACTTTGTCTGACATCGGTCTGAGGCAAGAAAAGTTTCCCCAATGGAGTACTTAGCTTTCAAGAAGTCTTCGGTTGAAAAATATTCGTAATCTCAGGAGCTGGCCGACCGGCACTTGCGAACTGCTTCTGCTTTGGGCACCGCGCGGCAAGAAAGACTGAAGAAAATGGCATCGGCTGGTTCTTTTATACCCCTGTCACACTGATGTCAGGGAAGAAGTGACGACATCCGACGCCGGACCTGGACTTTGGAATTCGGCCATCCGAGGACCCGCCTGACGGCAGGAAAACCCATCTGTTATGACTGCAGCTGTATGCACGATGAACATTTGCAAGACCTGAATTTCTGAATTTCTGAGTGTGTATATATATATATATATATATATATATATTTATATATATATATATATATATATATATATATATATATATATATATATCAATATATATATATCTATATATATATATATATATATATATATATATATATTTGTTGTGGTCATTAGCTCAAACAGCAGATGTATATTTAACTGCATTCTTGAATACTTTGTCTTGCTTTACGTATAAGCCTTTATTGGAGATTTGAAAAATTAAATAATGTCAGCACAACTCATGTAGGACTTTTGTATAACCCAATGAATGTGAATTTCCCATAAAAAACAGTGCATCCCTCTTACTTTTCCTGCCTATGCTGTTCAGGTTACTCACAACAAATTCTTTACAGTGGGCTGGTGTTGCTCATGGATACCCTATAGTACTATTGTACTGCAAAGTAGCACCACTCTTAGTTGCATCTCTGTGGATTTTTCAGAATAGATTTGACTGCAAGTCCCACTCTGAATATGTTTACATTTCTAGCCTTGGTACTTCCTACCTGTAGCATTGATGACACATGTACAGTGTATCTATCAATCCATTAATCTTCTATCTATCTATATGGGTTACATGCAGTTGGTTAAAGGCACAGGTGGTCAATAGGGCTTAACTGTCTGATTGACTGTACAACTGATTACAAAGTGCAAGAAGCTTTTGTGTTTGGGATCATGGTACAAGAGGGATTTTGACTTTGTCCTTTCTGTATTGTTGTGTTATCTTAATCAGGAGTTGTTCTATAACTTTGATGGGTTGGACAACTAGATCACTTTTACAGTTTTGTTTTTGTGAGTTGAGTTATCAACCACTGGATACTTACCACACACACACACACACACACACACACACACACACACACACACACACACACACACACTAAAGTTAAATTTGTGTACCTGGAAGACTGACTTGAGAGCACAGCACCACACTTTGGTAGGGTTAGAGTGTGCCCCCCTGTAAAAACAAACTAAAAAATACAACAAAGTGGTGAAAAAATAAAACTAACAACCAGGAAATAACCAAAAACAAAGCTAGGCTCCAGACTCAAACGTTTAGCACTTTCGTTCCTTTTTTACTACTTAAGAACTTCCTCTGGGAAGTTCTTAAGCAATAAAAAAAGAACAAAAGCACTAAACATTTGAGTCCAGAGTCTAGCTTTGGTTTTGGTTGTTTTCTGGTTCCTCTGTTAAAACACTTTAAATAACATTGCAGCAAGTTTCAGTATCTATGGTCTTAAATGTAATCACACTTCACTCTTCGAAATTCTTGACCTTGCTGTTATGAGTCTCACATTGTTTTATACATACATACATATATTTGTTCTTTGATATGTATGTAAAGGCCACTAGGTATTGCTGCCTATGGTTTTGGGTCACCTGACTATTTCTTTCTTAACTGATTGGCTTGCAAAGTTATGATACTGATATGGAAGTTGCCTGCATGCGTTAGCTTATTTAGAGCACTTTTTTTTTTATTTTGCATGCTGCTCTGTCAATCTTACACTTAATGAGAAATAAAATTCCTCTAAATAAGAACCAGAGTGAACCTTTCAAAGCATAACAAGTAACAACTTTTGAGAAAAAAGAATTTATAACACTTTGGAATACTGCTTGTTGGTCCACAAAACATATAATCAATTGGGTGATGAAACAGTTCACGTTACCAATATCAAGACAGTAGATGCACACACTGAATTAAAAATATAAATGTTTTATTTCACAGAAATAATTTGATTAATATAAAATAGATATTTGCACTTATTCACATAGGCAGCTCTGTCAGGTGTTAGGATTCAACAAGACATGGACATTTGCCAACAATTTTATAATGTCTTTTCAGAGTTAAAAGCAATTTACTCATTAGATATGTATATGTGTATGTGATATTCTCTTTGTCTCTGTGAGCTTATTCACCTTTGGCCTTAACCCTATTAATGTGAATGTGGAATCAGTGATGTTTAAAACCCTTTGTTATTAAAATCATGGTTTGGAAAGTGATGCTAGATAGACAGAATCCGACAGGATTCCAGGTAATGCAATGGATGTGTGATACTGTGTTATCATATTTATGGCCTAAAAAATTACATTAAATGGCCTGCATTTGAATGGATGCCAAATACAAGAAATGACCCTAATCTGAAAACCTTTAAGGGACACATGTCAAGCTCCACAGAGTAACCCACACGCATGACCTCAGCCTGGTCTGTGACATCAATAGGACTTGTTGGCAGGACAGATAATGTGTCCCAGAGACCCCCCCCCCCTTCTGTGGAATAGACTCTGTCTCTCTGTGTCAAGCAGAGTACCTCATTTATCCTTTTTAAGAGCAACCTGGATAACTAGATGGGGAATAGAAGATACACCCCTGGAATTCCACCTGTGTCCCTGCTGGACAGGGGCATCAGGTGCTGACTTGTCGGAACATGAGCTAAATTCTTGGCTAGGCTTGTGAGGGCCTCAGGGCCAATAGCCTAGTAACTTCCTATGATCCTATAATCCTATGGTAAATTAATCCTGCATTTAATACACACATCAGTTGTACCTGAGTCTGGCATCCTGCAATTGCTTGAGAAAGGCCTTCTTCTTCAATGCATATATTCTCTTTTTACTGTTTTACCTACCTCTCAACTGTCCAGATTTTAGCAGAATGTCCAGATTTTTGACTCATATTTTTGTCTTCTTCTGCTTTTCTAGCAAATCATTGAGGACTGATGTCACTGAATAATGTCAGATATTTGAGTTTCAGACTTCATATCCTCCAGAAATGCATGCTAATGTAAAACCTGTTATTCAAACAAATGTCTAAGTTTATAAGAGCAATATTTGAAATTTGTCCCTATTTTTAGGCTTTTACCCCTCCATTAGTTTTGGCTTTGTCCTGATTTCTTGTGCTAAGAGGTTGAGAGGTATGCTGCTGTGTTGTTGGCTTATACTGGTAACCACTGGATCTTTTTTACTACTTTTTACTTTATTTTCTCTCCATGCTTGTCTGTTCATATGGATCTTATAGCACCAGATGCTCAGCTATGCTTACTTCTACACATCATTTACACTTGTCCTTGGTACTAGAAGTTCTGAAGGATGAGTGGTTCTTTTACCAGAGTGGTTCTTTTCCCCACACCATGTACTTGTATTCATTTTTCACTACTGAGACTGTAGTTCAGCATGGGGTGTGGGTGCTAAACTCCTGAGTGTGTCATTCTTCAGATAAGATGTCAAACTGAGGTCCCATCTGATTGAGTTGATGGTAGCTTAGGTGAATGTAAAAGATCCCACGGCACCTATCAAAAAGAGTAGGGGTAGTCCTTCTTTTCTTGACCAAATTTCCCAGAGTTAGTATGAATACCACTTCTGTTCTCTCCTGAAAAGAGGCCATGAACATTGTGACTAACCCAGCAAATAAAGTGTAAATAAAACAAATAAACATTTCTGACATCTCAATTTGGAGTGCATACCTTACTTACTTTCTTTTTTCTCTGCATCTGCATGACCTTGTCCAGCTGCTCTTAGATGGCTCATTCATTCCAGGAGATCTAGGCCCCTTCATTTAGAATGCAAGGCAAAAGGCCTAATTCTCATTCCTGTTTGTTCCCTGCATGAGGCAGGAGCTTCATCAGACCATTTATTTTCTAGTGGTTTGATGTAGCCTGAGTCCAAGGTATCTGAATAAGGTGGTGGTTTCAAGATGGCCGATGCAGTGGTGCAGCGGTTGCATTGCCACCTCACAACAAGAGGTTCTCTGGTTGATTCTCAGCTGCAGTGCCTTCTGTGTGGAGTCTGCATGTCCTCCCTGTGCTCGTGTGGGTTTCCTCTTGGTACTCCAGTTTCCTCCCATGTTACAAAGATATGCATCTGGAGTGTTTCTCCCTGGGCCTCCATTGAAAATTAGCTTTGTTCCAAGTTGGACTTTCACGATAAACAAATGTTAGAGAGATTAGAAGTTTTGTTTGTGATCTAGAATAATGAAGTAGGAAGGGAAAGTTCTGAGTTTTTGAGTAGAGCTGAATGGCATGAGTTTATTTTTTTTTTACATTTTAGTAGAAGTTTCCCTGAATCCACAAACAGGAGAAGGAGAGGAGGTCTTGTTAAAGTTGTGTTTGAGTGATCTGTAAATAACTGTGTCAGCAGTCTAGAGCATTATGGGAAAATGTGGAATGTCGGAGTGGAGATTTTTGATGTAAATGGAAAAATATATTGTGGAAAGAACTGACCATTAGCCTTGACTAGGATTGCGCTGGGCGAGAAGGAACAGCATATGTTTTACAGTGAATGAATGGTGGGAAAGGAAATTAAGGAACCGCTGTGACGCTTTGGGCTGATGCCATGCAGCTGAAAAAAATGTGGATGAAGAGTTCAGCTGTGTTGAAGGCCTTGGTTAGGTCTGTGAATAAAGCTCCAGTTAGTAGACTTTTGTATTTAGCTATGAGGATGTCATTAGTTAGTGTCTGCATGTCTGTCTTTGTGTTGCCTTTACTTGTAAATTGTCTACACTGTTATGAATTAAAAGGTGAGCTTTTCAGAAAGAACTTCACTCCTTGACTATTACAGTGAATTCGTTTTTGATATTGTATACAAAAACATTGTTCCTTACCATTCATTGTACAAAATAATGTTTCATAACACATCTACCTTATTTTAATAAACTATTTACTAAACAAGATATCTTAGGATTTCCTGGAACTGATATCAGTGTAGGACTGTTACCTAATGAGTTGATAATCTGAAACCAAACATTTGTTGGTTCTGTATGGGGCTTATTGTGACTGATTATAGACAGGGGAGTGAGTAAAACAAAATCAGCTAACAGAAAATTGCAACACATAGAATCATCTCCCTGACAGGTTTCTTCATGGTGCCCAACACTGCTGAATCACATAAGCAGAATAGAAGCCCCTAAAACTCATGCAATAATAACAACAGAGGTAAAACCACAAATTATTATTATTATTATTATTATTATTATTATTATTATTATTATTATTAGCAGTAGTAGTAGGAGTAGCAATATTTCTTTTTCTGTAGGGGTCATATTTCCCTGCAACGTCTGCATCCTCTTCTATTATATCATAACTGTGAGATTACAGTATTCGGGGTAGTGGGAAAACTTTAGTTATGCACGGAAGCAAAGTTTTGTTTCCTACCTGAGGCAGTAGAACCTCTGACTTAGAAAATAATAACAAAGAGGGTGGGGGATGTAAGTGTGTGTGTGTGTGTGTGTGTGTGTGTGTGTGTGTGTGTGTGTGTGTGTGTGTGTGTGTGTGTGTGTGTGTGTGTGTGTGTGTGTGTGTGTGTGTGTGTGTCTGTGCATGTGCATGCATGTGTATGTGCTATATGTGTATGTGTCTGCATGCATGTGTGTGTGTGTGTGTGTGTGTGTGTGTGTGTGTGTGTGTGTATGTGTGTGTTTTCGCTTCAGAATTATTATATTGTATGAGTTGAAATAGGCTTACAATGATACATATTATAAGGTCAGTATTTGTTTTTCAGTAAATATTAACAAAGCAACTAGTGAATTATTTATTCATATATATGATGTAACTAAGCAACTAATGAATTGTTTCTTCTTATATATGAAGCAAAGTTTATTTTTGTCTTTCCATGTAAACAATTTTCTGCTTCCGTGTGAAGCATGTGATGCTTCAGCACTTTGCTTGCAATCTTCCATTTCTCATTTTCCTGATTTCCTTACATTACAAGCTCTAGGACATCAATATATGTGACACCAAAACTTACAAAGAAAATTTAGTGACCAGTTGATACAATTAACTGAGGATCTGATGATGAAGGGTGGAGTTGAGGAGGAAAAGAAGCAAACACGGGTGCCTAAATGTACAGTATTGTCCTTTGCAGCATATTCAAGTACATCAATAGTGTCAGTCCAAAAAAGAAAAAATCTTCTGAAGAAAAAAAACCCCTCAAAAACATAAATAAATAAAATAAAAACACTCAAAAACAAAGGTAGCAGCAAACATGTTCAAAAAATAAACACTACTATTTTGCCTACTTTACTGTTTCTATAAACCCTTCACATTTTTTATCAGTGTGGCTCAGTATAAACATATTATATGAAAGTTCTTCATTTAGAATGGTTAGCCATATTGTGAGGACTGCTTATACAGTATATAAAATGACTATGCACCTGAAAGATTCATTCACAGTAAATGAGGAATTAGAGCATTAATTAGTGTTCCATTCATGTGGTTATCTTCTTTTATGTGCTACAAATATTTTGTGTGAGGGATTGAAATTTAGCACTAAAGAGGGGAAGCCAATTGATTCTAATGTAGGGCAGTGCTTTTATGGGCATTCTGCGTGAGGCATAATGGCCATCAATGTGAGGCAGTGAGGGACATAGAGACTCCATATCATTGGCATTTTACAGTATAATCATAACTAACTGGACATTACTAATGGACACCATGTCACCACAAGCTGCTTTGTTTCTTGACTAGGGACTATTCAGGTCTACTAACCACCTTCATATTTACAAACATTAATTCATTTCAGATGTTTAGTAAATGTGAATTGCTTTCATATATGGCTCTTTGTCTTCCTCATAAATATAGAATAAAATCTGTGTGAGACCTAAAAAATGTGCTATAGATAGTTCAGTCTGCCCAATGACAGTATGTTCTATGAGCTATGATGGAGATTGCATTGTTGTTGTTATTGCCTTGTAATAGGGACATGGGCATAGAGCAATGCTTAGATATGAAGACACGGTCCTTATAGGTATTCTAGCTCCTAGATTTAAAGCATAGATAAGGCATTAACTTGCTACATTACTGTCATGAGAATTGTGCAAAACAGGAGACCAGCAGTGCTGAAGTGTAAAAGACTGCTGCTGGTACCATACACGACTGCATTTCCATCACGATTATATTTACAGGTGCTGCTGTTCACTGGTATTGACTCTGCACTTGAGAATGCTTCTTGGCTGAATGCCTTAAACTGCAGTTGAGGTATTTTACTCTGTAACCAGTCCTGAAAAACAGGGACACGAGAGTAAACTCCAGGGCGATTTGTCATTGCGCATCCTTCTCCCCAGCTCACAAGTCCAGCCAAAATCCATGTTTTGCCTCCTTTACATACCAGTGGTCCACCAGAGTCTCCCTGTAAAACAGAAGTATTTTGTTATTCATCTGTTAGATATTTGTTTAATTTGTTTGTTTAACTAGCTAGGTGTATTGATCCTAGGCTATATTCTGTCTTGAACCTGAGGCACATATGTATGTTACAAAAAGTTACATTCATTTTAGGATATAACTAGAAAAGATGTTGCAGCAGGTTTCCTAAAACATACCAGTGCCAGAGCTTGGAGAAACAGGTAAAATGAGTTTGACAGTCAATTAGCATATTTAGCTTAATAAAGTGCTAAACACTGTACACTGCATGTTAACATATACTTGTATATTAATTATGCTTTAATAATTATTTAAAACATAACTCAGAAGGACATTCTTAAATGTAAAATGTTCTGTTACAGTTTATGACTTACCGTATGTGGTGCCACTTGAGCTATCCATCATTTTCTTTACATTGGCACCTGTTTTCTAGTGCCAAATTAAAATTACATCCTTCATGAGATATTGTTCTCCCCTACATGGCACCATTAAAAAGCTTATTGAACTTTACCCCTGGTGATATCAACCTGGGGGTGCATGCAAGTGCATCCATTGACCTTAATGGGTATCCCATAGGGCATGCTTGGATTCCTGTCCATTAAATATAGATTCAACCCATAGTATCCCTCAAGTGATGTCAGTGAGGAATATAATAGAATTTTGTAGGTACAGTCTCAATAAAATTTTATGAAGCTTTTTATTTAGAAATCAGCCCCTTTATTTTGGTAGGATAGGCTGGAAAAGACATTGCAGCACGTATGTTAGACAGCATTGTGTTGTATAGGTAAACTGCAACTGAACACTTTAAGCAGAGCTGGATCCAGCAGAAGGCTCCCCAGGCTGCTGCCTAGGGTCCAGTTACAGTTGGGGGTCCTAAAATGTTAGTGTTACTACAAATGCCTTTGCTGAGTTTTGAATGATGTCCAGTCATGTTGGAACTAGGATGAGGATGAGACAAATAGAGTTCCAATTTAATTGTGCATTACTCAGCACTTAGCAGCAATAGTTGAAAGCAAAAAAAAATAGGAAAGTATCTTTCGCAGTCCTATTTTCATTGCGTTAAATTAGCAGCGCTAGTATTTTGACCTTTCACCTATCCTCTTCCTTCTTTGGATTCTTCCATTGGGGTAGTGGTAGGGGCATGTTTCCATTTTTGTTTTACTTTATTTAAACTTAATAATTCCTTTCCTCCATGGTTCATTCTTTATTGTATGGCCAATTAAATTCCCATCCTACATTTCTAATTCCTTACCCATCTCTGTTGGTCTGATTGACTTGTCCCCCCACCCATACCCTGCAGACTTGGCAGTGGTAAGAGAGTAGGCTGACGCACAGACTGTATCTAATGCCTGATTTTAACTTTTGCACCCTCATGTTTGTGGACAACAAGCAAAATAAGAGACTTAGTGCTGTGCTGAATGCTAACCTAGCACCTGCCAACACAGAGGACGGTGATGGTCTGACTAAAGAAGAAACCTGACCTTACAAAAAAGTTACTGCTGTGGAGTTCTAGCTTATACTTGCAGAGGCAGTGCTTTTCTATGTCTGATGCAATAGCTACGCTGTTTTTTTTTTTTTTGTTTGTTTGTTTTTAATTAAATAGCAGGCATTAGCCATGACGGCCTCCAGGAATTTTTATGTAGTGAAATAAGTTGTTGTAAGTCTCTTCGTGTTTTTTTAAGCTGGCAGAATCCTGAGATTTTTTCAAGAAAATCTAAAGTAGTAACATACAAGATTTTTTTCAAATAAAATAAAAGCTTATAACCTTGCTAGATTTCATTTTTCTCCAAGTTTTTAAAATACCATTTTTATGAGCTAAGCTCATTTACTAAAATTGTAAAAGATTGTTTTTGATGCCTTGCTTGGCAGGAGAGTTTTCAGAGAGAATGCAGAATTAAAAAAAAAATGTTGGTTAACATCTTAAAAACAAAGTACTATTGCTTCAGTCTTAAGACAATCACAAGATATGTCAAAATTGTAATTGCTGGGTAGTAATCGGGTAACTGAATGCATTACTGATGTTTTATTCCTCAAATTAAAGCCTGGCTCATAACACTGTCAAGTTGTAATAATTTTTGTCCATACTTTCAAAATATTAAGATTAGTCTTCTACATAGCTGCATGATGGCTCTGCTCCTGAAATGCAATTCTCTTTCTAGAAGACAGTTGGATGCAGTGGCTGTGATAACATAATTTGTCACAAATTTGCACAATCATGAAATGGAACACTAAACCCACGGTGGTGGTGCTACGGTAGCGTTGTCGCCTCACAGTAAGATGCTGTCCGGTTCGATTCTCAGTTAGAGTGTCTTCTGCGTGGAGATATGCGTGAATGGGCGTACCTTCGTTGAAGGCTGTGTGTCAGGCCTGGCAAGTTGGTACGTAAAAATCAACTGCCATTCATTAGCGGACCGGAGTTTCGCTGTGGCGACCCCTAACCGGGGAAAGACACAGACATGAAATGGAACACTAAACATTTTTGGCTAGAATATTTTAAATTCCATCCAGTTTATGTCCCTGAATTTTTAAAGCCACGGGAATATATGAAGGTTCCACTGTATGCATTATAGGACTTGTATCAAGTCCTGGTCAGCTCAAAGAAATAAGCCATGTTTATAGTCCACGAGAGGTGATGATACCAAAGTTCTAGAAGGTTCATGTAGTGGAAGGTGCAGTGATAGAGTTGTCAGATGATTAAACTAGAGAAGGTGGAAAGGTACAGCTAAAGAATGAAGGGTGATGACAGAAATGGACATGACCACAGATAGTAGGAGGCTGGAGCAGGACTACTTTAGGATTTGACTTTTTGTAGAGTAGTTTCGCCCCTTGGAACTCTATGTCAGGTTGCATACTGCAGTGGGAGTGGAAAAGGCATGCTGAAAGATTGAAGTCATATGAGATTGAGGCAACTACAATTGGTTAATGGTTGCAGTGACACTGACTTGATAGCAAGGCTCTAGTGAGTGGTTCATGTGTTTGTAAAATGAGTCATACCACCATAATTCTGATTCAGTTAGCTGTGTAAATTTTGTGTGTGTGTTTTTTTTTTTTTTTTACTCATGAGCAGTAATTCCCTGAACTTGTACAGCGGAATGTTGGAAGCACAGTAATTTAGTCTGGACTAGGGTAGCTTAAGAGGTAGGTGAAAAGAGAGTTATTTTGCATCAGCCATTACAAACAGACTATTAAGAAAGGTCAGGTGCCTACTGGTGGCAATTCACTTTACCACCAAGGGCAGGAAGAATAGCAAATGGGCATTGGAATCCAAAGACAAACACTCACACACACACACACACACACACACACACACACACACACACACACACACACACACACACACACACACACACACACACACATTAAGTACATGTGGTACTTGGGAGCTAGTCATAAAATTAGAACAGATGTGTCAAACATATGACATTAAGACCACCATCTATACAATTTGAGGTCACTGCGAAGGGCCTTAATGGTACTGGAGTATAATGCTCAGCACATGGTTTACAAATGTGCAGTTTCAGAGGTTTGTGTAGGCTTATTTAATAGAATGATGTTGTGCCAATATTACTATGTGTTTATGTGTGTAATTTGCTTTTGTTTTGAAAATGAAAACAAATATCACTAATGGGTTTTTGTTTAATATTTAAGACAAATGATACCTGCAAGAAAGAAAGGAGACAATACTGATTTTTTTTTTCAGTTTTAAATTCTACATTCAATTTCCTGGGTCAACTAAAGAGGTTTCTTCTAGCACCCACAAAACTCTAACCAATGAGTCCAATGGATGAATTGGAAATCAAAGCTACTACTACAAGATGCTTTTTTCCTAGTAAAATGGTCTGCATGCAAATGGATGAAGCCTTTATAAAAATTATTGCACAAAAATGTCAAACTCAGTTTTACCTGTACAACGTAAGACACTTTTTCTCTCATTAATTCATTTTCAGACTAACTACTTAATTTAGATCATGTTTATGGGAGACCTGGAATCTGTGCCTCTGCTCATTGCCCCAAAGTAAGCATCAGTCCATCAATGTACACAGCGATGATGTGATTTTGATGCCTTGTTTGGCAGGAGTTACCTGGAGTTATATTAAACAACTGGGTACAAACTGAAAGACAGACAGACAGACATGTGCGTGCGTATATGAACACACACTCACACACACACACACACACACACACACACACACACACACACACACACACACACATGCACGCAAGCAAGCACGCACACACACACACACACACACACACACACACACACACACACACACACACACATATGGCATTAGAAATTTACACCACCAGTTCACCTTTGAGATGTGGATGGACACTGTAGAACCATGTCATAAATGTTAAAATGTCTTGTGGTGGGTGTAACTATTAAAAAACAAAATTTCAGAGGGTTTGGCATAATGGTTAACTACCTCAGAGATGCAACATGCAAAGTTTGATTCTGATTGGTTAGGATTATAATAGTCTGCAGACTAATAGCCTAATTTTTGCTTATTAACCACAGTATTCTCCACACTGTTAAACAGAGAAACAAAACTGAAGCAGTAAAATTTTCCAAAATAAAATCACAGTTTTATATATACCATACCGCTGCTCTTCAGACCAAAATAAAATTTTAAAATAAAAATCTAAAAAACTCAAACTCGTGTGTGTGCATACACCTTAATAAAGGTGCATGAACACTTGGCTCTCTCTTTAAAAAGTGACATCAAGTGCTTTTTGTCTATGTACTGTGCAGGTGATGATGTACATATGAGGGACATATGAGCAGTATATTACTGACTTGTCTCCATGAGAAATGAATGAATGCAAATGAGTCCCTTTATGCAATGACATAATTTAAGAAACCTAAGACATTTACCTCCTAAATAATCTCATTGCTTAAAAACTCATGTACAGATGTGAACCATGTAGGACTTTCCACAGCTGTCTTCGTTTGACCATTCAGCATTCACCATTACAATGAAACCACACTGACTTTGGTTAGACCCTGTATTACCCATACAAAAACATTAAATATTGTTAAAGATAAAAAGATAAAATAACAGAAAAATATTGAAAACAAGGGGCAAACATGATATGTATGAGTTGGGGAAGTACCCCCAATGTGAAGTCTGTAGCCCTAAACTCCCACCAGTTAACTAATCTTGTTCTGAGGCTGGGAACCACTGAAAGATTACCTAGAGATATGCCACAGAATAGCTACATGAAAAAAGCAGAACATGAAATTCTGTTCTCATATCCATAGACAAGAAAATGATCCTGTGTGCCTAACGTATGCAAGCACAATGCCTGACATGGT
The DNA here is from genome assembly GCF_019279795.1 of Protopterus annectens. Taxonomy (NCBI): domain Eukaryota; kingdom Metazoa; phylum Chordata; order Ceratodontiformes; family Protopteridae; genus Protopterus; species Protopterus annectens. Next base: position 1,571,646,520 of record NC_056744.1, read on the forward strand.
GAGCATTACTGAGGAAATTACAATCACCTCTAAAAAGTCCATTATTTCCCCTATAATGACTACCCTGGAAGGCTTTATTGCGCATAAAGACTGGGCTATCTGTTAAATAGTTTTGTATTTTTTATTACTTTATTTTTTTTTTCATATTTTTGATGTAAAATGTTTACTTCGACTAACAGGTTCAAACTTGCTACAGTATATGCAATTGCAGTTGCAGGAAGTATTTTAAATCCAAAATATAAGTTATGCAAGCATTTAATGTCTGACTACACAAACACACACACACACACACACACACACACACACACACACACACACACACACACACACACACACACACACACACAGCACTTAACATTCACTTTTAAGTGAGCACATCCTCAGTTGTCTCATTGATGCAAATGAATGTAAAAAAATTGAATGCAAACCATTCCAACTCTCTCCCTGCTGTCTCTTTACTGTCCTTATTTTGCAAGTTAGTGTTGCCCACTGATTTCTAGGTAATTCCATGATGATGGACTGACTGCCTGTTGCAGTCAGCACTGTCTCTGCCTGTGTTTTGTGCTCTTATTTACTTTCACATGCATGCAAACACATGGACACACATGTTGTTTCTTCTTTTTTGAAGGTGTATAAAACCATTTATTGTCATATTTTCAAAAAGTAAAATACCAAACATGCTCAAAAAGGTGTGATTGAAAGTTAGCACACATGGTTTTCTTTTATATTTTATTTATATTTTCATTTAGTTTTATGGTCACTAAGCAGCAAAGCATTGTTTAGCAAGTGTAAAATAAAAATGGTTTCCATTTGCTTTTTTTTTTTTTTTACTGTTTGAGCTTAATCTGTTGCCATGAAATGGCGGGACTGTTTTTCAGAAGGCATAACCATACCTCTCAACCTATAAACATCAAAAATCTGGACAAAGGCCCATGAAAAGTAGGTACAAATGGCCAAAAATTGGGACACTGATTAATATAAAATTTGCATACATAATCATGCAATCTGCAATGGAAATGTGAGATACCAACATGAACAGTGAAGTCACTAAATAATAATAAATAATGGCAGACATTTGAATTTCAGACCTCATATCCCTCAGGAAATACATAATAATGCAAAACCTGTTATTCCAGCAACTGTCTGAGTGAGTTACAGGAGCAAAAATTAAAATCTGTCCCTATTTTTGGGCCTCTGCCCCACCATTATTTTTGCTTTGTCCAGATTTCTTGCTGTGAGAAATTGAGAAGTATGATGTAAGTATACTGGGACCACCCTTCCAGTATGATGTAAGTATACTGAGACCACCTTTCCAGTATGACGTAAGTATACTGAGACCACCCTTCAAGTATGATGTAAGTATACTGGGACCACCCTTCCAGTATGATGTAAGTATACTGAGACCACCTTTCCAGTATGATGTAAGTATACTGAGACCACCCTTCCAGTATGATGTAAGTATACTGAGACCACCCTTCCAGTATGACGTAAGTATACTGAGACCATCCTTCAAGTATGATGTAAGTATACTGAGACCACCCTTCCAGTATGATGTAAGTATACTGTGACCACCCTTCCAGTATGATGTAAGTATACTGAGACCACCCTCCCAGTATGATGCAAGTATACTGAGACCACCCTCCCAGTATGATGCAAGTATACTGAGACCACCCTTCCAGTATGATGTAAGTATACCGAGACCACCCTTCCAGTATGATGTAAGTATACCGAGACCACCCTTCCAGTATGATGCAAGTATACCGAGACCACCCTTCCAGTATGATGCAAGTATACTGAGACCACCTTTCCAGTATGATGCAAGTATACTGAGACCACCCTTCCAGTATGATGTAAGTATACTGAGACCACCCTTCCAGTATGATGTAAGTATACTGAGACCACCCTTCCAGTATGATGCAAGTATACTGCGACCACCCTTCCAGTATGATGCAAGTATACTTAGACCACCCTTCCAGTATGATGCAAATATACTGAGACAACCCTTCCAGTATGATGTAAGTATACTGAGACCACCCTTCCAGTATGATGCAAGTATACTGAGACCATCCTTCCAGTATGATGCAAGTATACTGAGTATACTGAGACCACCCTTCCAGTATGATGTAAGTATACTGAGACCACCCTTCCAGTATGATGTAAGTATACTGAGACCACCCTTCCAGTATGATGCAAGTATACTGAGACCACCCTTCCAGTATGATGCAAGTATACTGAGTATACTGAGACCACCCTTCCAGTATGATGTAAGTATACTGAGACCACCCTTCCAGTATGATGTAATATACTGTGACCACCCTTCCAGTATGATGTAAGTATACTGAGACCACCCTTCCAGTATGATGTAAGTATACTGAGACCACCCTTCCAGTATGATGTAAGTATACTGAGACCACCCTTCTAGTATGATGTAAGTATACTGAGACCACCCTTCCAGTATGATGTAAGTATACTGAGTCTACCCTTCCAGTATGATGTAAGTATACTGTGACCACCCTTCCAGTATGATGTAAGTATACTGAGACCACCCTTCCAGTATGATGTAAGTATACTGTGACCACCCTTCCAGTATGATGTAAGTATACTGAGACCACTCTTCCAGTATGATGTAAGTATACTGAGACCACACTTCTGGTATGATGTAAGTATACTGAGACCACCCTTCCAGTATGATGTAAGTATACTGAGACCACCCTTCCAGTATGATGTAAGTATACTGAGACCACCCTTCCAGTATGATGTAAGTATACTGAGTCTACCCTTCCAGTATGATGTAAGTATACTGTGACCACCCTTCCAGTATGATGTAAGTATACTGAGACCACCCTTCCAGTATGATGTAAGTATACTGTGACCACCCTTCCAGTATGATGTAAGTATACTGAGACCACTCTTCCAGTATGATGTAAGTATACTGAGACCACCCTTCCAGTATGATGTAAGTATACTGAGACCACCCTTCCAGTAAGATGTAAGTATACTTAGACCACCCTTCCAAATTTGATTTGTGTAAATAAGAATTAAACCACGAGTTACATCAATTCAATGTTAATCTTAAAATGTATCCATGCAACTACAGTGAGTGGGTGGGCCATGAGGGTGGGATGAAGCTATAGCTGCAGGCTGCAACAGTTTAGCCATCATTAGGAGCAAACCTAGGGTCTTATTGGGGGGATAAAGGAACTGCCTTTGGGTGTGCGTGGAAAAAGCACATTTCAGTGGAGTCTTTTCCTTATTTGTCCTAATTAAAATCCACACCTTTGTCAGCAAGCAAACTAGATAAAGAACGGAAACCCGCCAAATCTGCACTCTGCAGTTTACAATTCATTGTAGGATAGTTGGGTCCCAAGTTCTGTTTCAAGCAAGTCAGGGGACTGCCTAGTGGGGATGGAATAAAAAATGTCACGTGATAAGGGGACCAGGGTCTATATTAGAAGCATGAAAATGCATCTAAGCAAATATGGAAAAAGCGACACATATTTATCGAATCGCATTTAAGCGAATCAATGAATATTTCATAGGGCAAGGAGATGGATGGCCAACTTCACGGAGTTGCCCTTTCCTTCCCTATAGTGCAATCTCAGAGTTGGTATATTTAGTTGGGGGGGGGCAAAGCCCCCCTCCCACCTGTTTATGATGTTAATTTTTTTTTTTTAGCGAACAGCCGCGTAAGTTTTTTCCTAGGGAAAAATTTGCTTATGTGGCCATTCACTATTGTTAGTTTTGTGTATTATGTGTCGACCTTTATGTAGTCGCACATATGGACTTTCATTCTTATAATATAGACCCAGGGACCACCCTACTATCTCTCCAAGTATGTGCAGGGGTGTGATTGGAGAACTATGTTTATTTCAGTAAACAGTGGAATGTGTTTGTCATCACCTGCTTTACAGCAGCATTCTTTTTTAAAAGTGACATTCAACTTGCAAATGTATGGTGGAAGCTCAGAGTACTTATCAGAGATGTTGATGATGACCCTGTTGTCCTATGTAGGTTCTCATCATGAGATACGACCACCACTTGCTCATCCTTTGTCAGGCAACAGTCCAGTTCTAGCAAATCTGTCCCAAGGTTGCAATGACTGCATGTCTAAATGGATCCATTGTGTCTTCCAAATTCTCTCCTGCTCCCCCACGATATGTGCCAGCACCAGAATTTCTGCTGTTTCTTCTTGTGCAATATTGGGCATTTCAGAAGGAGAAACAAAGAAACAATGTAACCTTCTAATGTAGACAAGAGATATAAAGCAGCCAACATGATCAATGTATGAAGACAGGGACTTATAAGCTTCACGTAGTAAGGGAAAGGGTGGACAGACAGGTGGCGGGCATAACCTACATGCCTCGACTAAGCCACTAAATGTGCATACAGGAGCCAAGGTTTGTTTATCTACAGAAGCCAAGGTCTACTTACTTATTTTAGGGGACTGGGTATAATTAGACCAGGCTTCCAATTTTAAAGTCTAAAATATTTGAGCCAAACTGCGGAAGCTCCATGCAAATAAAGAAAGTGGAGAGTGAAGGCCCACCTGCCTGATGAATACAACTTACTTCCAGAAAGTCAGTAAAATGAGGTGAGAGAAAGATCACACAGACGGACACGCACATACATACAAACATACATACATACACTTAAACAATAGCACAAACTGGGCAACAAAACCCTTCTCTTCTAATACACTACTATGGCTTCTGAGTATCAGTGTTGAGCACCGATCATCTGCAAACTGATGCGGGCAGGGACAATGGTAGTGTTGTGTGTACAAAATATTTTTTATGGTGACAGTCAAAGCGCTTACAACAATTCCTGCAACAAAAGCCTATACAGGTATTTTGCCATGTGCTACTTTTGATCATCTTCTCACTAATTTAAACAATTAGCCACTTCATTAATCATTTCTCAGAACATCCGGGCTACAATCTTACTGTCCAATTTCATTAAACCTTACAGAATAGGTCTTGTCCCCTTACATAAAAATTCAACAAAGGCTTACAAATCTATCTACTCACCGTCACTAGGATCGTTAAGTAGTCATACTTGCTTTGTAGCTAAAACTTTACCTGATTGACACTGGCGGGCCGAAGTAAGCACTGGTTATCAGTCACCATAATTCACAAACCAAGTTAGTGCTGTCTAGCTCTCTTTTATGCCAACTTCTAAATCAGGAATGAATGCTTAAAAATCCAGAAAGGCTTTAGTAGTTTTGTTCATTCGGAGGTCAGTAAAACAGGAACTGTTAACTTTTTCCTGGAGGGGGTGGGATTTCACATTAGTCACATGATGCATTTTTTTACTCAAAACATTTTTTTGATTTTCTTTTTTCCAAAGATTTACAAATAATTTAGTTAAAATTTCTCTAGTAATTAAAACAGTATAACAAACTATGTACACTATTTACAATTGGCTACATTTTGAAAAGAATGTTTTTGAAGCTCCATAAAAAAGGGACCGTCTCAATCCTCACTTGTTGGTTGGTTGTGCTGCAAGTCACTCATGGGCAAACTGTGCTGCGGCTGTAAACAACTGTCTGAACTATGTTTTTTACTTTTTTTTAAATCTCCCACCACAGTCTCCCAGTCCTTAGTTGAACTTAAAATCATAAAAATAAATAAATAAATAAATAAATAAATAAATCGGGAATTAAAGGAGCCAGTTGGAAATTTGTGGCACCCCATTATTTTGCCCACAAAACTGGTAAATACCAAGCAATTCCATACAGTTAAGAGGTATGGAAATGTACATTAACACCCTGCTGGATGGCTTATTTTCTTCAGTCAGGGTGGTGATGTACAAGTCACCCAGTCTCTAAGTAAGCAATAATGCCCAGCAGGGTGTGTGTTAATGTGTAATTAATGCCTGCCTAGGGGTGTTATGAGGCCTGGTGCCACAGGCAGAGGCAAATAAACACACACACACACACACACACACACACACACACACACACACACACACACACACACTTCTTTCTGTTTTTTTTTACACTCACTAAACAACAAAAGCACTGCTTAGCAAGTGTAAAAGTAATGTCAGCCGTTTTTTTAGCAGTCTCCAATCTTTTGTAGCAGATTCTCCAGTCAGGGTGCTGATGTACAGTGTGCCTATTCTCTAATGAAATGTATCTTTCTTCTCACTGATCCAGATACAGTAGACTCCCTCTTATCTGGTCTCACTTTAACCAGATTCCGCTTTAACCGGCCATATTTTCATCAAGACATGAATCAAATTTCTGCCATAGCCATAGCAACAGACAACAGAGAACAACAACATTGCTGCCTCCTCTGGGCACTTCAGAATGTCTCGGCTTATCGTTTTAATCTTAAAATGTTAAAATATTGAAACAAAAATGAACTTGCAGTTTTTATTTTATATATTGCAAGTTCATTTTTGTTTCAATATTTTAATATTTTCAGATTAAAATGATAAACTGAGACGTTCCAAAGTGCCAGGCTAAAGTGAGACCTGAAAAGAGTGACTTATTTAGTGACTGCAAACTTCACTAGATCTGCTAGGGGGAAAAAAAACAAGTTTTATCAAGAGCAGATCAAACATAAAAATACAAGACCAAGTTTCTACTGCTGCGCCTTAATGAAGATGATGACAGCTCCTCCGTTGTGGTTGCCTGCTGCTGGTAACTTGCTGCTCTCTGCACTTGCCTTACAAGGATGTCTTTGGATGTATATGTGCTGCTGCTGCTGGTGCTGGTGATGATGATGGTGATATTTGTTAAAGGAACAGTCCCTGACACAGTCCTGATGGCACTCCTAGTTGTTGTAGGGACTCCTCAACCTGTCCCCAAAGTTAAGTCCCTTACCAGTCAGGTAACTGCTGGCACTGAACTTGTCATTGCAATGTGAGGCAGGGGACAGTACCCTGAAAGGAGGAAAAATGACACTCAGACCTTCTCTGCCCTGTGGAGCTGCTGAGGATAAGTAAGAATCCATAGTTGGAATATCACTGCAAGAAACGCAAAAATCAGTACTCATTCCTAAATAAAATAATTAAAAAGCAGAGGGGCTCCAGATGAGCGTTTTTTGTTTAGAAGGGGATGGCTGTCGTCAGATACCACACTCACACACACACACACACACACACACACACACACACACACACACACACACACACACACACACACACACACACACAGACACACAAATGCTCGGGCGTGCACACACACACTGAGACAGCGTTTTCTGCAGAAAGCACACTTAGCGGCTGTTTGAGTTTGATTTACTGCTCTGTCTAGGTCTATCCAACGTATCCCCTCCTTTTCACTTTCCGATGTATCATCTCTTTCACTTTCTCTGTCTTAGGGATTTCAGACAGAAAGCACTATGGCCTTAAAGGTGACCATCTTGGGGTCTTAGATCACTCTTATCCGTACTTGCAATTCTGTTCTTTCTCCCCTTAATATGCAGATGAGCTGGTGGCAATAGGATCAAGATGGGTGGGTGGGTGGGTGGATGTACAGAAAATGTTTTTGCACATTAAAGAGTTTAATAAGCTTAGTAAGATACAAACAACGAAATACACATTAATGCATTCTGATAAAATAACATTTTTTTTTGCATCAAGAGTCACAAAGACAGATTGTTGTTAAGTCAGTGATATGTTCTATTTATCTTTTTTCGGGGGGGTTGCAATATGCTATGTTAATACTTGGTTTATTTGTAAGTTTCAATGTGTCACTCTGTTCTCAGAATGGTTAAGATATTATGAAGAGTAGGAGGGCATTATAAAATTCCAGGCTGATGTCTGTGTAGCCGACTCCCTCCTTTATAATATCATTGTCTTGCTGCCCAGTTCTGGATTTTTTTGTCTTTGTATACTTCCAGCACCCCAGTGGTGGTGCTGCGGTAGTGTTGTCGCCTCACAGTAAGACGCTGTTCGGTTCGATTCTCAGCTAGAGCGTCTTCTGCGTGGAGACATGCGTGAATAGGCGTACCTTCGTTGAAGGTTGTGCGTCAGGCCTGGCAAGCCGGTACGTAAAAATCAACTGCCAATCATTAGCGGACTGGAGTTCCGCTGTGGTGACCCCTAACTGGGAAAAGCCGAAAGAAACAAACAAATTCCAGCACCCCAAAACCTGAACACATTCACAAGCATAACTCTCAAATTCTTAACACAAGAAATCTGGATAGACCTAAATGTAATAGGTGGACAAAGGCCAAAAACTGAGGGACAGACTTTAAATATTGCTGTTATAAATTTAGAATATTGCTAGAATAATAGGCTTTGCATTAACATGCATTTCATGGAGGATATGAAGCCTGAAACTCAAATGTCTGTCATTATTTAGTGGCTTCTATCCTCAGTGATTTTCCAGAAAAACACACATTTTATGAGGGATGGACCAAAAATATGATACAAAAAATCTGGATACTTGAGAACTATGTAAACAAGGTCTCTGTTTCCCATTCTCCTTCAATTTCTTGACCTCCGCCAGTTGCTTTTTTCTCCTGAATTTTGTATTGTTGTCTATATCGTCCTCTGCTTAACTGCTTTTGAGCTGTATGCATTTCACCATAAGCTATTGTTTTAAACCTTCCCTGTTGTAGCAGTTAAGCATAGGAAATTATTTGTAAGAAATTATGCTTTTATGGCCTGAACATGGGCTGTCCGGTATTGTTGGACAGTTTTTCTCTTCCAAAATGTTTAAATCACATGCACATTTTACTTCACTAAAATTACAGTTAAATACCTCACCCCACAAAAACACATGTTGCTTTTTTTGTGTTTTAACTATAAGTGCAAAGCTATAGAATACATTTCAAGTGTGTTACTAACTGAATATTTGGTGGCAAGTACAATAAAGAAGTTATAGGTAAATGTAGTCTAGCCAACAACCAGAGGTTAGAATCAAACTGTGTGTGTGTGTGTGCGCGTGTGCGCGTGTGCGTGTGCGTGTGTGCGTGTGTGTGTGTGTGTGTGTGTGTGTGTGTGTGTGTGTGTGTGTGTGTGTGTGTGTGTATACCCTAGCTACTCTAAGAAAAAGGTATATTAGAAACATATGTATTTGTACACCTCAAAAATTCAGATATGGGACACCATTTCACACATATCCACAACGAGTTTGCTTCAAAACCAGAATTGCAATAAAAAAACAACTGAAAATTACTGATTTTTTCAATTAAATAAATAAATGTTTAATAAATATTTACGTACCACACTGTAAAGTCCAAGGAAACACTGAAGACAGCATATATAAAAACACATTTTATTGTTCAAGCTCATAAAGGTAAACGAAAAAAAAGTATGGGACTTTGCAAGCAAATTAAATGGTACCTTTAGAGTAGTCATTTTGGTAATGGGTTACACACACTCAAGCAAAAGTCCAGGCTGTAGGCCTTGCTCAGGCTATGATTACAGTACCATGAATAATATTGAAAGGGCTGGCATATTTCACAACTTTAGAGTATTCTGGTAAGATCCTACATATAATAAAAACAACAGAGCCATGGTCCACAGCTATCATAACATTTACTAATGTTCCTAGTACCTCGGCTGTTTACCTTCCAGAGAACAATTACATCCTTCAGATAGCTTTGTTGTTATATTAACCACAATATCCCACAAGCCAGTTATATGCAATTTACCAAAATATGCAATTCTATCCAGCCCTGCCAAAAGTGCATTCAATTCAACATTTCAAATACATTTCAATGCATTTTAAATCCACTTTAAGTAAAAAATATTAACACTAAACCATCAAAGTAGCAGGACACCCAGAGCATCCCCCCACCAAACTTCAGTATCAATAACAAACATTACATATAATCATAGTTGTACTACTTTCTGCTGCTTAGCAAAGTCCATTATTATCCACTAGAAGCTGCACATAACTCTAGATTCTAGCATCTAGTGTTTTAGCCATATACTACTAAGGTTTGCATTGAAATCTCTGTTATTTTTCACCAGAAGCTGCTTTAACATTAGATTCTGCTAATTGCATGGTTATTTATGCCCAAATGACCCATAATACTGCCAACGCTGACTGTTATTAAGTTAATTTCACAGAATTTCACCTGTGATTTCTTTTTCAATTTTACATTGCTAACTACGGAATTTGCTATAGTGTTACCTCATGAGCTGCTAAAAGGATTGTTGATATTTTTAAGTGTGTACTTGGTATAGCAATCTAACTCTACCATCTCAACTTTGTGTTTGAATTGTTGTTCTCCTCGGACTTATGAAGGCTTATGCTTTAATTGTGAAACTACCTATAGGCACTGCTGGTCTGCCCCATCTCCTCCACCTCTCTGCTTCACATTCCGCTCCCACTACCCAGACTCTTTTTCTTTCTTTTTCACTCTCTCCTCTTCCTACAGTACACTCTAGAACTACCTTTCCCAGCCTACTCTCCCCTCTATCTGCCCTATCCTTCTAACTAATCCCCCCGTCCTTGCCCCTTAATTACTGAACATTTTTTTCTCTTCTCTCTTTTTCATCTTGCTCCCTTGGGTGCTTCCTCTACTCAATTACCAAACAGGAATCTCTCCCTTTAATTGTGAAGACGTCCTTGGATAGCCTGCTCCCCAGGCTCAAATCAACACTACCTAATCAAGGGTTGTAGTTTCCCTCCTACAAAGAAACCTGAGTGTATGTAGTTGTATAAATACTTTTGTAGCATACTTTTGAAGCAAATTTATACACTTGAGCAGCACTCTACCTCAGTGAGCACGATAGCAGCCTACCACAGTCCGCTGCCCTTTATTCCCCCCTTTCCAGGTTTACAAACTACTCCCCTAACCGCTTCTTTTTAAACTTATAAATTTAAATTCTAGACTCCAGGAACCTTCTACTTTCAGTGTATCACCTTCCTTTCACCACTAGGAGGCAGCATACACCAGTTGATAATAACTAAAGTTTAATAAAAAGACATGCAGTAAAAACTCTAACCAGCCTCACTAATTACACATTTTATTTATAATTCTCTCTGCCCCTACACTAGAGAATCTGTGGACTTTTCCACCTCATTCTAATTTTTTCTCTGATAATATAATATGCATACCTTTACAATTTTTTTAGAAAAAGAAGGTTCTAAACTGTATACCTACTCCCTGGCTGTAGCATCTTTCCAACTTCAGATCACTGATTACTTTTTCTGGACATTCGCACTCTGCCCCTGCATTAGAGACTTTGTGGATTTTTCCACCTCATTCTCATTTTTTCTCTGATAATCTAATATGCATACCTTTACAATTTTTTTTAGAAAAAGAAAGTTCTAAACTGTATACCTACTCCCTGGCTGTAGTATCTTTCCAACTTCAGGTCACTGATTACATTTTCCGGACATTCACACTCTGCCCCTGCATTAGAGACTCTGTGGATTTTTCCACCTCATTCTCATTTTTTCTCTGATAATCTCCAAAGCTAAGAATACAGCATCCGTGGGACCAGACGACATCCCAGGCTGTGTACTACATGAACTACAAAATGAACTGGTACCTCACCCAAGTGTCATGTTTAATCATAGCCTCACCTCAGGCTTCGTGCCCACTGAGTGGCACACAGCTACAGTTATCCTACTCCACAAGGGGGGAATCCATCTTGGATCCTGGGAACTACCGCCCAATCAGTCTGGTGAGCCTGATCTGCAAGGCCATGGAACTTATTATCATGGAACTTATAAACAAAGACATTGGCAACCTTCAAACACTGGACACCATGCAGTTTGGGTTCGTGAAGGGCCAATCTTCAAATCAGTCTTCAGAGCCATGGACAAGGGTAAGGTGGTCCATACAGCCTATCAGGAATCATAGATAAACTTACTAAGCTGGGCATTAATCCCTATGTCACTCGATGGGTTGCCAACTGGCTTACTAACAGAACCCACACTGTAAAAGTAGCTGACTTCAAATCCAGCTCCAGACAAGTGACAAGTGGAGTACCTCAGGGTTCAGTCCTGGGACTGCTCTTGTTTGGCATCTACTTCTCTGAAGTACAGGCCAACACTAAGGAACTCTGGCTAACAAAGTTCACAGATGACTGCAAACTGGGAGCCGTTACTGAATCCCCAAATGATGTGGATATTCTACAAAAGGGCCTTACAGAAACAGATGCTTGGTGCCAGAGCCATGAGCTCAAGCTCAATGCTAAGAAATGTATAGTTATCCCCCTTGGGAAAAACCATGTACCCATGAATTGCCACATAGGTGGCAGTACACTAAACACTGAAAGTGTGATAAGAGACTTAGGGACACAGGTGGACAGTGGTCTCACCTTCGATAACCACATCGCCACAACAGTCAGAAAATCCTTCTATGTGGCACACCTCATCACTAAGAGCTTTTCATCCAGAAAAAAGGAGGTCATTGTCCCAATGTACTCATCCCTCATCAGACCCATTATAGAATACAACACCCCGTTTGGTATGTACCTCTCAAGACATCTGCAACAACTGGAAAGGACGCAGAAATACCTCACTAAAATAATCACAGGCCTAAAGCAGATGCCCTATGCTGACCATCTAAAAAAACTCCACCTATACTCTTCGCATATCGTCTACTCAGAGGCGATCTCTGCTTAACATACAAGGCCATGTTAAACCCAAAGCTGTTGAACATGCGACACTTAAAGAAATCCCCAATCCCTCAGAGACACATGCTCCAGGGATCTAAACCTTGTCATCAGAATGAACAAGACATGCTGGGGGGATAGGTTCCTGACCCAAAGACTACCCAGACTGTGGAATAGACTGCCCATACATGTCAAGCAGAATGCCTCTTTGACCCTCTTCAAAAGGAACCTAGTACCAACCTATGAACCTAAAAAGAACCTAAAAAGAAAGTTCTAAACTGTATACCTACTCCCTGTCTGTAGCATCTTTCTAACCTCAGGTCACTAATTATTTTTTCTGGACATTCGCACCTTCTTGGCTCTGCCCGCTCGTTCGCCCTCAATCGAATCAAAAACATAAAAACACAAACTCCCTCCTAGAATTTAAGCAACTCCGAAATTCCACAAAAAAGCTAATTATTAAAGATAGCAAAACTCACTACTCGAAACTCCAGTCCTTGCACTCAACAAGCCCCAAAATATTCTTGGACTCCATCTCATCAATACTACATCCTGGTAATAAAGAAAACTCCTGTCCCAATCCCACCCTCGGTGACCTTGATACTGCCTCCCAGTTCAACTCTTTTTTCATAGACTGCAAAGCCAAACTATCCAACTCCTTCCCACCCCCCTCCTCTAACCCCAACCCCTCCTTCTACAACCCCCTCTCCAACCAGATAACCCCCTCCTCACCTTTCTACCTTAATCCCATTCCCACAAGCACTATAAAAAGACTTCTCCTCAAACTCAAACCCTACCGCAATGTACCTGACGATCTTCCTCCTACCTTCTTCAAACTATCTGCAGACAGCATCGCCTTCCCCACCTTCATACTTATAAATAGATCCATACAAGAATCATACTCCCCTACATCTACTGCCATACCTACATCATCTCCCTCGACAAAGGTGGAAATAATACCGACACCACCAACTTCAAGCCTATTGCCATCCTTTCCCCTCTGTCTAAAATTCTAGAGAAAACCATCCAAGCACAACTAATGATGCACCTAACCCAAAGCAATCTCCTCTCCCCTACCCAACACGGTTTCCACCCCTGCCACTCCACCATGACTGCCCTTTTTCCTTTCTGGAAACCATCAACTTGGAACATGACTCAAGCAAATTTGTATCTACACTATTCTTAGATTTGTCAAAAGCCTTTGACACCATCTCCCACACCCTTCTCATATCAAACTCCCCACTCTGCACCTCTCTTCCCCCACCATAGCCTGGTTTTCCAGCTACCTGTCCAACCGCCAACAAGCAGTCCAATGGAAAACTTCAACCTCCTCCTTCCTTCCTACACCCACAGGTGTCCATCAAGGTTCAGTTCTTAACCCTCTACTCTTTAACCTGTTTATTAACTACTTTCACCACTCTATCCCAGACTCATCTGTCATCCAATATTTAGATGACTCAACCATCATCAGCTCAGCTTTCTCACCCTCTGAGCTCCTAGCAAAAACCCATTTAGCCTTCTCCAAAACAGAAAACTGGGTGCAGTTCAACCACCTAGCCCTGAATGCAATTAAAACCAAACTAATGATCTTCTCCACCAGCAAAAACTCCATTATTGATAAAACTTCATTCACCATACAAAGCCAGAACAACACCCCCCTCAAAATTGTCCCCACCACTAAACTTCTTGGCATAATCTTTGATGAAGAACTAAAATTTGACACACACATCCACTCCGCTATAAAAAAAAAACACTAAAAGATAGGTCTTCTCTACAGACACAACCGTTACCTCAGCCCCTCTACCCATCAAACCTTAGCATCTACTTTCTTGCTGCCCTCCCCGAAGTATGGTGCCCCTCTGTTCACAAATCTACACATTGGCTTATGAACCAAACTTGAATCTTGCTACCACAAAATCTGCAAGTTTGCAACCAATTCAAAAAACTCTTCCCACAACTGCCACTCCCTCCTCACTCTTAATTGGCTTGAACTCCCCAAATAATTCAGTTACTTACAAATCACCATTGCCCACAAACTTATCTATAAACCAGTTAACTGTCCTTCTCTCACTACATCCTTAAAACCCTACAAATCCAACTGCCAACTTCGCAGCCTTCCTAACCATAACAATTTCAAAGCCAAACTACAATCTCACCTATCAGGCAAATGGGAATGCCCATGCCACATTCCAGCGTAATTCCCTCTCCACCCACTCTCTTTCTACCCAGCTCTGTAAAAGTCTCACTGCTGCCAGGGACCAATTATCTTTCATGCTATTCGAATGTACCTTACCTCCATAACTTTTCATCTGTACTCTCTCCATGCTTTATGATCCACCTAAACTAAAAGAACTAGTAGCTTTATGTCAACTCGCAAAGAGCTCTCTTGTAAGAAATGTACTCTCTGCATATGATCAGTTTTACCTACCATTACGAGCTAGTAACCTTCTATTTAAATGTTTAACTCACTAGAGCTCATTATATACTGTATTACACACTGAAGTGTCTTTACATTGTTCTGCACAAATCTTTGTTTTTTTCCTTTGTAACTTGCAATATGCAACTTTAAAAATGTACAAATCTTTGTTTTTTATTGTAACATGCAATTTGTAATTTTAAAACGTAACTTTAATATGTTGGACCTTTTCTCCCCGGGCGCCCACTGAAAACAGGCTCTTTTTGGCCCAGTGGACTTCCCCGGTCATCAAACGTTACATAGATGATTTGATTTTCATCTGTAAAGGTGATTCAAGTGAATTTAACAGATTTGTGGAGGAG
Organism: Protopterus annectens; assembly: GCF_019279795.1. Lineage (NCBI taxonomy): Eukaryota > Metazoa > Chordata > Ceratodontiformes > Protopteridae > Protopterus > Protopterus annectens. The sequence continues at coordinate 1,571,661,832 of NC_056744.1, forward strand.
TCACATCGTAATACACATGGTTTAGAATTTACACATAAGCTTCATAAGGAAGTTATTTGGTTCCTTCATATGAGTATTTTGTAGGAGTTGATAATAAGGTTTCTTTCAGGCCTTATTTTAAAGAAACGGGAGTAAATAATTTCCTTTGTGCAGACAGCATGACCCTCCTCATCTTGTGGATTATTTACCATATGGCGAATACAAGCGTATTTTTAATAATACATTTGATAAAATGTTGTTGGATGGTGAGTTTAATAAAGTCACAAACAGGATGGCAAGCAGAGGGTATTCTTTGGAGACATTAAGGAAAGCAGAGATGAAAGTAAGGTGTCCACCTTAGGAGACAGGAAGTTAGTGAAAATTTCAGGAGAAACAGAAATGTTGTTGAAGTAGAAGAGGGAAATCTATTCTTTGTCAATAAGTTTTCCCCTTTTACAAAAATCTTGAGGGAGTTGGTGTTTAGATTTTGGCCAGCTGTTAAACGAGATGAGCATGTGGGTAAAATTTTCCCAGAAAAAAAATTACTTTTTCTCACAGCAGGTTTCTTAATTTAAAGGAATTATTGAATGTGAGTAGATGTCACAAAGGTAGTAGACAAGTGGGAACTTACCCCTGTGGGAGATGTACGATATGTGATCAGGTCAAAAATCTAGCAGGCACTGTGATTAATGGTAAGAAGCACAAGACTATGGATTTTTTCAATTGCAATACTTGTGGAGTGATATATATATTATAGGTTGTGGCTGTGTACCTATTAAATGGTACATTGGGTAGACAAAAAGGATGGTGAAGAAGCGAATAATGGAGCACTTGGGAGACAAGAAATGGGAGTTTAGATAGCCCAGTTGTCCAACACTTTCACTTTGCACATGCTGATCAGACTAACAGCTTCTTTTTCAGTGTTTTGTCCAAACCACATTCCACACAGGAGGTAGACTTTTTGCAACTTTTACTGAAAATGGAAACAAAGCATATTATTAATTATAAGACTCTTTGGTCCAACGGGTTAAATTTAGAGTTGAATTTGAATGTATAAACCATAGTTTTTCTTGGTGTGAACACATTCCAGTATATTTAAATATATGTGTTTTTTCAAATGTATTACAGTTATGATTATATGTAATGATTGTTATTGATACTGAAGTTTGGTGGGGGGGGGTGCTCTGGTTGTTTTGCTACTTTGATGGTTTAGTGTTAATATTTTGTATTTAAAGTGGATTTAAAATGCATTGAAATGTATTTGAAACATGGAATTTAATGCATTTTTGGTGGGGTTGGATTGAATTACATGTATTTTGGTAAATTGCATATAACTGATTTATTGGTTAATTGTGGTTAATATAAAAACAAGGCTATCCGAAGGATGTAATTGTTCCCTGGAAGGCAAACAGTCGAGGTTCTAGGAACATCAGTAAATGTTGTGATAGCTGTGGACTGTGGCTCCATTGTTTTTATTATTTGTATCAACGTTTTCTGCTTTGGCAGTTTGTGTTTTTTCCTAAGTTTCTGCATAACCTGTACTGATCCATCAAATGAGAAATTGACGTCTTGAATGCCTTTGGACATACAACCCTGTTGGCCTAGGTGGGGGTGGGGTGAAGAGGGTAGCTGCCCTGGGTGCAAGGAGTAACATGACACAATCAGCAGATGCTGATTGGTCAGTAGGACAATACTGACATTTGTTTCCATACTGGCATTTCTATGTGCTGGTTAGAAGTGAATAATGATCTTGCTTCTCTGGACAAGAGTGAAGGGCGTCAGTACTTCATTTGTGGTATAAGCCAAGGCTCTTGCCGTCCCCATAGTGCCTTTTTAGGCAAGGCTCAAAGAACAAACCAACCACCATAACCAGCACAGGTAACTAAAAACTAAGGGTAATGCTACTCAACGCCAGAAGTCTCAACCTCAAAATGCACACACTCGAGGCTCTCCTCAGCATGGAGAAAATCGATGTTTGTGCAGTGATGGAAACCTGGTTCAAGGCTCAAGAGAGCACCCCAGCACTGCCAGGTTACAATTCATATCATACCTTCCGGCCTCAGTTACCGGATCACAGTACAAAGGGTGGAGGTGTATCCATATTCATCAAAGATACCCATATCTCCAGGTTAGTAGTGCAGCATGATGCCCCAGAGATCATCCATGCGCAACTATCATCAGGCAAAACCACATTTCAAGTCGTAGCCAGTTATAGATCGCCCACAATGTCCCAAGATGCTCACTCTGCATTCCTTGAGACATTGGAAAATATAAAGGTCCTACCCAACACCATAATCTTGGGTGATTTCAACTACCCTGGTATAGACTGGGCAAACTACCAATGTTCCAACTCCTATGCTCAGCGATTCATAGAATTTATAAATTCAAATGCCCTTGAACAACTAGCATGTTCCCCCACTAGAGGGGACAACATATTGGATTTAATCATCACAAATATGGGCACCCATTGTATCACACCCGTTATCACTTCCTCCTTGGTCAGATCTGACCACAAACTGATAACCCTGGACATCCTCACCCCTCCACCTCCCCCAGTCAAAGAAACCATAGTCAAAAACCTTTCCAAAGCAAACTTCAAACTACTTGCATCCGAAGTGGAAAGCTTCACTATTCCCTTGCAGAAGGATAATGATATCCAGGATGCGGAATCCTACACCAAGGCACTCTATATGCATCTTCAGGATTGCATGGACAGTGCTATCCCAAATAAAACCAAGACTCCTTCCTCAAGCAAGAAGAAACCAGTCTGGTGGACCCCAGCCATAAGCAAACTTTACAATAAAAGGAGGAGACTTATACAAAAAAAGGTCAAATCTCAAGTAGAAAAATCATCCCTGATCAGCATTAGTAAGACATTGAGGGCCCTCATCAAGTCAACTAAAGCTAATTTTGAAAAGAAAGTTGCCAAGGATGCCAAGGATAACCATAAGGCCTTCTATGGCTACATCAAAAACCTAAATGGCAATGCTCAGGTCTGTTCTGAGCTAGTACAAAAGGGAACAAAATACACTGACCCTTCTGACATTGCCAACATCTTGGCTGACAGGTTCAGTGCAAATCCCCCCCACCACCACCACCTACATAGCCTATTACCATTCCAGGGGATTGTGTAAGTACAATTATTACTGATACGTTGGTGAACAAGGCTCTATCTAAAGCTAAAAACACTGCCTCCATGGGACCAGATGGTGTCCCAGGCTGTGTCATACGCGAGCTCCAAAAGGAATTAACCCTGCATCTTAATACCCTGTTCAGTCTCAGCCTCTCCACAGGATATGTGCCCATAGAATGGCGCATGGCAACGGTGGTCCCGCTACACAAGGGTGGGGCCACAACTGACCCTGGGAACTACCGACCAATAAGCCTGACCAGTCTGATCTGTAAGGCTATGGAGTGAATCATTATGGAACTCATAAATAGAGAGATTGGGAGCCTCCAGTCACTGGACTCCAAACAGTTCGGCTTCGTCAAGGGCAGATCATGCCTCCTGAACCTGGTGGATTTCTTTGAGACAGTTACTCAGGCTATAGATAAGGGAAAGGAGGTACACATGGCTTACCTTGACCTTGCTAAAGCATTTGACACCATTCCCCATTCAGGTATTATTGATAAGTTCACCAGCCTGGGCATAAACCCTTACGTCACAAGATGGATCGCAAACTGGCTCTCAGACAGATCCCATAAAGTAAGAGTAGTGGGATCTATGTCCGAATTCAGACAAGTAATGAGTGGTGTGCCTCAGGGCTCTGTCCTGGGGACTCTCCTGTTTGGCATATACTTCTCAGAAGTACAAGCAAGCATGGAAGGGCTGTGGCTGACTAAGTTTGCGGACGACTGCAAACTGGGTGCTATAACAGAGTCTCCGGCCAACATGGAGATCCTCCAGAAGGGCCTAAATGAGACTGATGCATGGTGTCAAAGTAATGGTCTCAAGCTAAATGCAAAAAAATGTGTAGCAATCGCCTTTGGAAAAAACAGAGTACCCGCAAACTACAACATAGGAGGTAATCCCCTGAAATCTGAAGAAGAAATAAGGGATCTAGGGACCCAAGTAGATAGTCAGCTTTCCTTTGATAACCATATTACCAAAGTGGTTAGAAAATCCTTCTATGTGACCCACCTGATCACGAAAGGGTTTGCATCAAGATCTAAGGATGTAATGGTGCCCCTCTACTCTTCCCTCATCAGACCCATTATTGAGTACAATGCACCAATTGGAATGTACCTGGCTAGACATCTCCAGCAGCTGGAGAGACCACAGAGGTACCTAACCAAGAGGATTACTGACCTCAAGCAGTTGCCCTATGCAGCACGATTGAAAAAGCTAAGACTGTTCTCTGTTGCATACCGCTTTCTCAGAGGCGATCTCTGTCTAACGTACAGAGCAATGTCCAACCCAGAATTGTTGAACATGCTCCATCTTACCAAAACCAAATCTACTCGAGCTACATGCTCTAGGGATATAAACCTCAACACAACAATGAATAGAACATGCTGGAGGGATAGATTCCCTTTGCAGAGACTTCCCTTACTGTGGAACAGGGTCCCGATCTACATAAGACAGAGCCCCTCACTATCACTCTTCAAGAGGAACCTTGATGAGTGGATGGGTAACATAAAGTTCACACTGGCGATCACACCAACAGCACTACTAGATAGGGGCCAAGGGTACTAGCTGCTAGTACAAGGGTCTAGGGAACTACTAAAGGGGTGGTGAATACCGCGCAACGTGGCTGGGCTAATATATGCCTTCGGGCAGATAGCCCAGTGCCAACCTATGAACCTATAAGGTGTATCAGGAGGTTTGTTACAGTGTTAAAAGTAGAAAGAGATGTTCATTTTTGTATTTTAGTTAATTTAGGAGGATGTAGGACCTTTTTTTTTTTACTCTTCAACCCAAAGTTGAATGTAGCTCCAGACTGGGGAAACGGCAACAGATTAAGTAGCTAGATCTTTGTTATTTTATATGGCAGGAATAAGTCATTAATAGCTCTTTGCAATCTAATAATGTTAAGTTCCTAACTAGAATTCTGTGGGAAATCTGCATATACAAGCCTCTGTTAAAGGCACAATTGTACATTTACTTCAGAGTATGTTACAGGATATACATGTATAAAAAATTACATGTATATGTAGGTATATATATATATATGTCTGTGTGTATATATGTGGTCTATGATTTTATAAATATATATATATATATATATATATATATATATATATATATATATATATATATATATATGTGTGTGTGTGTGTGTGTATGTGTGTGTGTGTGTGCATGGGCATGTGAATATACATATATACCCACACCCTACATATACACAGCCATAGAAATGCACATACATTTCCGTTAGGTACATGCAGGAGCTTAAGGCTGCTGAAAGAATGCATTGGGGAGTTCATAAGGTATTGCTTCCTAGGTAATGATAGGTATTAGTCCCAATACTTGCTTATATTGTGATGAAACTAAAGTGCAAAAAGGCAACCAGCAACAGCAACATTGCTGTTGCTGGGTGAAGTAATATGGAAGCAACCAGGGAAGCCATGCAGAAGAACTGCTGTTCACTCAGAGCTTATTGCATGTTTGAATCCTAGGAGACATACAAGGAAAATTCATTTTAGACTGCTACAAGAAGAACTTCTAAAGGATACCATATACTTCCACTGCCTATCAATCTGTCTTGGAAAGGTGAAAAGAAGGTACATTGGATACCTTCTTCTTCTTAAGCTATAGGAGTCCGTGAGGAGGCTATGACAACATCAAGGCCTACAAAATACTACTGTGTTCTTGTAAACGAGACAGACATCATACATGCTGTTACAACTAATAAGATTCACCAGGCACATCTAATCTATTAATAATATCTGGCCACTGCATAACCACTGAATCCTGCAACAATAATAGCTGACATTCTCTACCCCTAATAAAAATAACCTGCCTTTCTGCATATCTCATGCATTTTTTATCTTTTTTTTGGTATATCTTTGCTGTTTTTGATTCTAGCAACTTTCTCTGTCCCTGAAAGGCAATTCCAAACAGCCCACCCTTTCTGTGGTAGTATTTTTGCACTGTGTATTTCCTAAGCTTTCTAGCCTGTATTTAACATATACTGTTTGCTTTCTTATCCACATTTTTTTTTGAGAAATGGTGCCTTTTTGGAATCATCTGATTTCCTTGAAACACTTGACCCACTTAAAATGTTCTCTGATTTGGCTTTTGTAGCAGACCAAGCACCTTTCTATTACCCTGTTCTGAACTAACTCGGTACTCTTTATATTATTAGGAAAGTGATGTTTCTACAACTGGCAATGATAACCTAAGTATAATCTCTCCAACTGCATTATGGGAATAATTTCATTATCTTTTCAGGTGAAGATGCACCTTCCATGCATTCCATCTGCTTTCTTCCAACACTTGCTTACATTACAGTTATCTGGTATGATTACAGTATTGCTATCTCTAGGGCTATTTCCAGGTTTTGATAGCAGTTCTGTTTTCTATCTACAGGTTTTTTCTTTCCATTGTGCCTTTCTCTTGCATGGAATTTACATTGCTGTGTATTAGTCAGTTCTGTCAGTTGTAATTGCCAACATTATTTTTATTCTTTCTAATTCTCCAATTATATTGGACCCGTGTCACTTGTAGACCAGTACTGGAATCAGTAGAGACCCTTATGGTAACCCACTCGTAATCATCTTTTCCTCTGAATGCTTCTATTTACTTCAGACCTCTGAATTCTACAAATGCTTCAACCCCATTGTAGTCTCATAGGATCATAGGGAGTTACTAGGCTATTAACCCTGAGGCCCTTATATGCCTAGCAAAGAGTTTAGCCCATGTTTAAACAAGTCAGCACCTAACGCTCCTGTCCAGAAGGGACACAGGTGGAATCCCAGGGGAGCATTTTCTGTTTCTCATCCAGTTATCCAGGTTGCGCTTGAAAAGGGTTAATGAGATACTCTGCTTGATGGGGAGATGGAGTCTATTCCACAGATTGGGGAGTCTCTGGGATACAAATCTGTCCCGCCAACAAGTCCTATTGATGTTACAGACCAGGTTGAGGTCGCACATGTGGGTTACTCGAGTGGAGCTTGACTTGCAGACATGCAGCAGTCTCATCAAGGTGGGGTGTGAGATTGCACTGAGTAGAGGGACAGGGCTTTTAGCCTATCTGTGTAGAGTAGATGTTTGAGGCCCTGGATTATTCTGGTAAGGAACCTCTATGGTCTGTCCAGCTGCTGCATGTACTTTGTAAGGTACATGATGAAGGGGGCGTTGTACACATTAATTGACCTTATAAGGAAAGAATACAGGGATGTTATGACCTCCTTGCCCCTAGATGAGATACCCTTACTTATAAGGTGGACCATGTACAAAGCTTTCCGTACAACAGAAGCAACATAGTGGACAGACATCAGGTTGCTATCAACCTGGGTGCCCACATCCCTCACAACTGATCGCATGCTTAGGACATTGTTATTAATGTGATATGTGGAGACATCACTCTCCCCAAAGGGGATGATGATGCATTTTTTGACATTCAGCTTGAGGCCATGTTTCTAGCACCAGTCATTTGTTTGGGTGAGACCCTCTTGGAGGACATCCGCATCACTTGGACAACTGATGACCATTGCCAGCTTGCAGTCATCTAAAAACTTGGTCAGCCATAGCTCACTGGTTTTGGCCTGCACCTCAGAGAAGTATATCCCGAATAACAGAGGCCCCAAGTCTGATCCCTGGGGTACGCCACTCATTACTGGTCTACTGCTTGAGGTGGCTTCCCCTATTTAGATGAAGTGGGTTCTATCAGTGAGCCAGTTTGCTACCCATCTGATACCATATGGATTAATGCCTAGTTGAGAGAGTTTATCTATTATGCCCGAGTGGGGGATAGTGTCAAAGGCTTTGGCCAGGTCAAGGTAGGCGGTGTGCACTTTTTTTCTCTCATCCATGGCTTTGGTGACTGTCTCAAAGAAGTCGACCAGATTTAACAGACATGACCTCCCCTTGACAAAATACTGGTTGCGGGGCCGCAGCCCCCCACCCCCATTAAAACAAACAATAAATAGTATTAAAGAAAGATTCAAAAGCCAGCTATTATTTTTACTTTAAATGTAACAGTTGACTTTCTGCTGTTCTTCATTCTCAGAACACCATTTATGCGCATGTGTGGAGTTCAGAAATACTCCAGATAATTAAAAAAGGAAAATCAACTTAATTCCTTTGCCAGGCTGTTTTGAAAACAGCCTAACATTAGTCTTATTTCACCAATCCTCATGCAAGTTGACGACATCAGAAACATCACCCAGCCAGGATCTCAATTGGCTGCTGTGCTAAACAGTGAAGAGACCTTCCTATTGGCTCAGGCTGCCACAGGTGATTGAGACAACCTGAGGCTGAAAGTGAAAGAAGCCAGGACTGAATGTAGCAATGCAATAACACTAACATGGGAGATTTTTAGTTAAATATTATGTTTTTTTCAGGCACTCTGCCCGTTACTGGCATCATGTACAAAGGTAATCACTTAATATTTAAGTGTGTGTATGCGGGTGTGTGTGTTTGCGTCTGTGCTATTCACTTTTCATCTCTTGGTGTATCTGCAATCCTATACCACTTTCTCTAAACAGAGAATGGCAAAGGATAGAAGGATTAATGGATATTATTTGTGGACTAGCTGTGGTAAACGTTAGATGCTCGATATATGCAAATCATGGCACACCATGTCCAGCTATGTTATGGCAAAAAAGACACCTGTTACCCTGAGCTTGGAACAGCTAGTGGCAGACAGCAGCAGTTGGCTTTAACTGCCACACTATATGCATGTATGAGTGGGGGGTAGATGCTCTTAACCATTTGCTGATTTTGAAGAATGTGTCTGATTTTTTTGCCTCTTATTTAAAGCTTTGGCCTTTTCCTCATAAAGTTTCTGACAAATCATTGAGGATTACAGTTGCTAAACAATGATGATAGACACGAGTTTCAGACTTAATGGCATTTATTAAAGCATGTTATTACATTTGCAATTATATTTAATCTTATTGACATCCACTGTCACAGACACACCTCTTAAAAAGACACCATTAAACACATAACCCTCTTACCTCACTACCCTCATAGTCAGTACTACAATATTACTGGAAGTCTTAACTCCCACTCCCAGCTTCCTGTACAAACACAACACGCATTCAATCAGTAATATGTTCCTCTTTCCTTAATTTACCGTGTTCTACTTCCTTCTTCTATCCTTTTCACCTCTGTAACCCCCTACTACAAATAACAAATATCTTCATAAAACACTTACAACCAATCATGACATCATTGTGTGTTATCCCTACTTCAATAACTTCCTCAACAACAAACCACAACCCCCCAGTAATCAGACCAAACCTATTCCCAAGCTTGTCACTGGCAGGATCACTCTTATATATGATTATTAAGATTCCAAATAATTTTTCTCTCTGTTTAAAAATACATAAGACCTGCTTTAGACTATCCTCCATAATCTTCAGTCTCCTTCTTAAGAGTAACGTTGAACTCAGCCCAGGCCCAACACCCTTTCCTCAAAATCAGAACTGCTCCCTTCCTGCACTAGCCTGTGCACTCCTCAATGCACATAGCATAAGAAGCATGACAGCCAATATAAATGTTTTAAATTCCCAGTCAAACCAGACATACTAGCAATCACAAAATCCTGGCTCAAAAAAGACTCTGTCAACTTCTAGTACTTTCTAACATCCTATGTAGTGTGTCAATGATAACAAACCAGGCAAATGATTTGCTGGTGTCTCTCTAATTTTGTACAGAAATAAATTGAAGTCATAGCCCAAGAAAACTCCTGCTCAGACTCTAGTCCTAACTGGATTCTCTTAAAGTTTCCAGTTCACTGCTAATCACTACAGCCCATCTACCACCCCCCACTTCCCTAGATAAATTCAAATCAGTCATCACTAACATCCACAATAACTGTACCAAAAATATTAATGTAATCATTGCAGGTTTCTTAAATCTTAAGTATTCTGGCCCTCTTTCATCTGGCATTTGTACTTTTCTAGCAGACCCAGGTCTTCTTCAACTCAGAAAAGAAACAACAAGACCTAACCTCAGGTCCTCGAAGCATTCCACACTAGATATGATTATTACAAACATGCCAAGCTCCATCGCCATCGATAGACATTCTGCCACCATCACTAAGTGATCACTGCCCAGTCACCCTTACAGTTGTCAACCATCCTACAAAACTACCACCAATGTTGAAAGCCTTCGGAAACCAGAGTATCACAAATATAGACACATTCAGTACCTTTCTCACAGCTCACAACTGGAATCATATACTCTCCTTACATGACCCTAACACAGGACCTGTAAGCCTAACAAACTTTCTAGTCCAGCTGCAAGACAAATTCTGCCCACTTATCCACTGGCTTTATAAACTCACCAAAACTGAATGGCTATCCACCAAACTCAAACATTTTTTAACTCTAAGGGATGAAGCATGGCAAAATGGAAACAGACCTCCACAACTGACAATCACACCACCTTTATAGTCTTGCGCAACCTAGCCAAGAAGTCTATCAGAAGGCACAAAAGAAATCTCCAAACAAAGAAACAAATTACCCTCTTAAATTCTTCCAAACACTTCTGGAATGAGGTTAACCTACTTACAGGAAGAAAACCTTCACATGATTCCCTGTCTGCAAACAGCATTCAATGTGGTAAAGCAAAACCTTCTCCAGAAGATTTCCTTAAAGAATTTAGCACTCTCCCATCAATAAACTCCAAACCTTCCACAGATCATGCATTAGACATCTGTCACCATTCACCCCCCCCCCCCTTCTACTTCAAATGCATAAATCCCAAAGAAGTCTTTATTCTACTTGAAAATATTCTATTGACACCTCTTCTGGATCTGACAACATTTAAACCCTGGTTCATATATCACTGCAGAAAGCATCTATGCCTTTCTCTCACCCACATATATAATCTATGTCTCACACAAAACATCATGCCACAAATTTGGAAAACTGCCTTAATTAAACCCCTTCCAAAGCAAACCACCCCAAGAGGTACCTCTCACTTCTGTTCAATATCCATCCTCCAAATTCTGAGCAAACTTCTGGAAAAGTCAATCTACAACCAACTCTCAATCTATGTTCATCAGTGCCACCTGATGTTCTCTAAACAACATGGATTTGGCTAGGACAAAGTACTATGACAGCACTTTGGTCCCTGAATTATGCCATCCTGCTAAACTCTGATAGTGGCCTCCTTACAGGTGCTTTGTTTATAGACCTGACAAAGATTTGACTTCACTGACCACTATCTTCTCAAAAAAAAAAAAGCAATTTGAATTAATATCAGTCCAGACACTGCTCCCTGGTTTAGAAATTTCTTCACTGACAAAAATTCAGAGTTAAAATAGGATCCTCCCAATCAGAATCTGCACATATTACCAAACGTGTACCACAAGGATCCATTCTTGCCCCCTTATTCTTCTTCCTTGTGGCTGCCCCCATCTCTCAATTATCCTCTATGTTGATGACATGGTCATTTACCGATCAGGTGACTCTCACACCAGTACTCACTGCCAACTCCAGTCAGACTTACATGAGCTCCACTAATGGCTCATAAGCTATAAACTACATCTCAACCCCACCAAGACCAAAACTATGTCTTTTGGAACTCTGCAGAAAATTCACCAAGAGCCTGACTAATTACTTTTTGACCTACACAACCATTCCATAGAGACAAGTTCCACCTTCAAATACTTGATCAGTCACTAAACTCTCATTTTCACATGGACAAAGTGACAGCCAACATAAACTCCCTCTTCTTCTTGGCCAAAAAGATCTCCCTCTTTCTATTCCAACAAGCCAGAGTTCTCCTTTTTCAACTTTAATATGGGCTTCTAATTTTTGATTTTTGTCTCCAAGAAAAACACTTGGCACACTCCAGGCTATTTCTAACAGTATCTGCTGACTCCTTACAAAGGCAGCTTTCCGTGAACATCACTGTATCACCATAGAAAAAGCAAAATGACTGGTTTTAGGATTCTACCTCTGTAAGCTACTCCATCAAACACATTTATTCCCTTTGCAGCTAAACATCATCAGAAAACATCCTTATACATCCTGAGTCACAATTCACAAGGCACACCAACCCAAATTACCCCTAGAACTAAAATCCACAGTTCTTTCTCCAGTAAGGCACCTACCCTTTGAAATGCTCTGTCCATAGACATTAAGGAAATCTATATTTATTCCCAATTCAGAATGCAGCTCAAAAAGCACTTCTTTATCCAAGCCAAATGCTACTGCTTCAACACAGGACATACCACCTAACCTATCTCCTTTCTGAATCTCTTCTCTCAAGATTTGCTGAAGACTGACCAGCGTTAGAAATTAATGTATATATTGAATATTATGCCCTGTTTGATTGCACTTTGCACTGCGCTTATTCACTGGAATGTATATACACAGTTTTTCTATGTAATTAGTCTGAACTATTCTGTTGTTGTTTACATTTCTGTATTTTTGCTTGCAAAATGTTTTGTATTTCATCTGAGTTGAGCTTGAAATTAGTAATTATTGATTAGTGCACTACCCCAGTAAATAAGATAACTAAACAAATAAATAAAATGCTAATGCAAAGCCTGCTATTCTAACAAGTTTCTAAGTGCATGAAGGCAACAGCTGCACTGAGTTTAGCTTTTTACCCACAATTTTTTTATAACTTCCTCTTTAATTTTCCATCTAAAAGTTTGGGAGGTATGGGGGATTAGTTGGTTGCATGCTATATTTTGACAGCAATGAGCTGAAAGGACAAATTCCTGTGCGGCAGTTATTTATTCATTCTACAGTATCAGACATCTGAGGTGTACATTTGCTGTCATACAAGTGATTGCAATTGATAGTCACATTTGTAAATTTGTGAGTGAGGGATTATGTATGTGTGTGTGTGTGTGTGTGTGTGTGTGTGTGTGTGTGTGTGTGTGTGTGTGTGTATGTGTGTGTGTGTGTGTGTGTGTGTGTGTGTGTCATTGCAGAAATAGTGCACATTTGTTTTAAGCCAGTTGGAATACTGTACTTGTGTGTGTGTTTAACACAACCAGATACCTCAGGTGTGCATAGTAAGTAAAGCAGTTGTAATTGATGAGAATGGAATTGTTGGTAATGAAAATTACTGCAAGCATGATGGGAAGGTAGTTGCTGTATACCTTAACATAGTAGTTGTCCATATTTTTTTTTCAATTCCCATCAAAGTATAACAAAAGAATTGTACTCAGTAAGTGTCTATACCATGTGGTGTTCTGGGTAAGATATGTGTAACGGCAAGTGATCATTTATTCGTCAGAGTGCTGCATTAAGTAGTGCTGCCATCTAGACAACAGAACTTGGTTCCCTGGTGAGTGTTTTTCTGTTATTCCTTCTGTGTGGAGTCTGCATGTTCTTTATGTTCCTTTGTGGGTTTTACCATGAGCTTTGGCTTCTTCTCGCAGAACCTTAGCGGTATAATATATGCTTTTGGTCATTTGTGCTTTTACTTTCACCCCATATAGCACAGGGGGAGGAAAGTATGTACTATTCCAGAATGGGATTTATATATCCTTGCAAATATCTGTCTACAATATATTGGTGAACTATTTATTTTGATGACTTTGAATATTACGTTTTAGATGCAACATATTTTTCCTTGAAAAAAAATAAAATAGGACTATATTTCTTTCCATGTTCATGATTTGTTTGTTCAGGCCATCATTAGATCAAAAGGTTGTAAAAAAAAACTCATTGATGCATCTGAGAACATCTAGAACTCTATAACTTCTGGGGGGCCAAACAGTCCCCAGGCACCGACTTAAGTTAGTTATTTCCTTCAAACTTATTATAATAAAGTCTTAGACAGTTAGGATGTAATAAAGCATGGGGAGATGCTAAAGAGTATATCAAAATGAGGTAAAACAAAAAAGTAATAATCTGTCTGGATGGTGTGATGCCAGGTTGAGAGGAAAATAAGAGAAGGATATTGGGCACTGGGAAGGTGCAGGAAGGGCTAGTCTATGATGGAGGAGTGGCACTGAGTCCTTTGTCTAGGGCTCCAGTTCATCCAAGGCTGGTCTTGTTGTTTACAGTCACACATCTAAGGTTTACATAGTCAGCAAAGTGAAATAATGAGGGAGTACATACTGAGGCAGTCTATAGATAAGAAAGAATGACCTCCATCTGTTGTTTGATCACAGATAGTAGTTATTCACTTACTATAATAGAGCACCACCCTATTAAAGTTAACCCCCCCTAATAAGTTTCTTCCTGTGGCCTCCTCCCTTGCTTTGAAGACACCAGCTTCCACTGCTCAACCTTAAGTTTGGGCCTTGGAGGACTAATCTGAAAAGAAAAACATTCATTTGGAAAAAGATGAGCCAACAGAATGTCACTGTAACATATCCTAATATCCCCCACAGAAGAAAACATTTTCAGAAGTTATGCTCGATCACCTGAACCCAAACAATCCTCAGTGAATGAGGGTTTTGGTAGAATAAACTATATGTCCTCTAACCCACTCCTAGGAAGGATAATTTGTTTACTGACCCTTTGTCATATTGTGCCAAATGCCCTGCTATGTTTTAAGCACTTCCTGGGTCCTCTGTCATGATGGTGCTGCCAAGGTACCTCATCCATTTTGTGTGCTGCCAAGGAAACTCATCCATTTTGTGTTTCATGATACTCCCATTCTGAATCAATGCATCACTGGATTCTACATCCCAGAGGTTTCTAGATATTTCACAATTCTTTCCATCAGAAGTGTTTCCAGGATATATTTCTGCTCTAGAGATCAAAGAAACCAGTCAGTAGTCACCTACCTCCTTTTTTTGCCATTAAACCTCACTATCCCTCATGATCTAACATGGACAAACACCTACATGGACAGAGACCTACATGGACAGAGACCTTACATGGACAGAGACCTAACATCGACAGGGAACATATTAGACTTGAGCTGAAAAAAGAGACTCCTTTGTTACAATAAAAGTCTTTCATTCTGTATACTGCGGTCTGTTCATAACTCACGCCTGTAATAACTAAGCTATAATGTTTATGTTTTTCATCACTGTTTACATTTGTATCTTATCTATTTTTCTGTTACAAGAACTGACAGCACTAACATTGCACTATACCATAAAATCTCCCTGATTTAAGAGGCTACAGCAGCCCTGGGTGCCATGGCTGGTAAGGGCATACACCTACCTCAGCCCCTATTCACCATGGTAACAAGCAAAATAGCCCTTTGTAAGTCTGTCCCAGTACCTTATCAGCCTTGGCATCAAAGAAACTTTAAGTGCCTAAAGATAATATGCCCTCCTAACAAACTCACATATACATCATCGTGACCTTATACATGGACTAAATTGGCTTCTAGTCATCCTATCTATTTAGCACCCTTTTATTTAAAATTAACACTTCTGGTTACTGCCCAGCTTTGAGAAGAAAACTCCAATTAAATGAATATACATCTTCACTAAGAGACTCCCAGGAAGGACACATGACTGTTGTATGTCCTCAGTTTAAAATGAACATAGGAGAAAAAGCCTTTTCCAGATCAGACACAGCCACAAAATCAGCTTCCAAATGACATTACATATTCAGAACATCTAAATGACCTCAAAAAGAAAAACACACACACACACACACACACACACACACACACACACACACACACACACACACACACACACACACACACACACACACACACACACATGCACTCGCATGTGTATATCACACACATGCACTCGCATGTGTATATACATATACACACACACACACACACACACACACACACACACACACACACACACACACACACACACACACACACACACACACACATACATATGGGTATAGGGTACTAGACAGAATAAAGTAACTGACGTGATAACATTGAAACAACAAATACTGACATCTTCTATGCATGCTTCGGGAATTACTCCAGGACAAACTAAACCAAATAAAAGCATTTCTGCAGGGGGGGGCAAGCCCCCTGACTCCACGTATCCCCTACTAATCAACAACACAGTACACTACATAACATATGCACTATCCCTAACCCAAACCCTAACCCTAAGGTCCGACACTACCGCACACTTACCCTACCTGCACCCTAACCCTAACTCACTTAACCCACCCCTAACCCACAGTCCCTCACCATCGCACACACACCCTACCTGCACCCTAACCCTAACTCACTTAACCCACCCCTAACCCACAGTCCTCACCATCGCACACACACCCTACCTGCACCCTAACCCTAACTCACTTAACCCACCCCTAACCCACAGTCCCTCACCATCGCACACACACCCTACCTGCACCCTAACCCTAACTCACTTAACCCACCCCTAACCCACAGTCCCTCACCATCGCACACACACCCTACCTGCACCCTAACCCTAACTCACTTAACCCACCCCTAACCCACAGTCCCTCACTATCGCACACTTACCTGTCCGCTCCCTAACACTAAATCCCTCACTCGATCGCACACTTACCGAGTCCGTCGGGTTCTCACCTTTTCGGTCATCTGCGTTTTCGGTATTCTCGTCCCGTCGGATTCCGTTTCGGGCAAATGCGATTTCGAGATTTTAAAGGTGACCCATATATATATATATATATATATATATATATATATATATATATACACACACACACACACACACACACACACACACACACACACAAAAACACACACACAAACTCTGAGATTGAACAATTCCCCAAGGAAAGGGAATATTTCCCTACTCAGGGACTGATGATTTTGCACAACTGTCGGCCATCTGTCGGTATTGATCAAATGGTGTCGACCAGATAGATGTCAACATACTGGCTCATTTGATTCAGTGTCCACAACAGATATATATATATAAATATATATATATATATATATATAAATATAGTTATTTATTTATTATTTATATGTAAACTACCCTGTATATTAAACTATCCACTAAATGATTCTCACAAAGGGTAACATTCCTACAAGACAAATTGTAAAGCAATCTGTGAGGCACCAAAAGTAATCTATTTATATTAAACAACCATCTACTTACCTATTTACCTCTCATAAATTGCTATTGCACAGCATGCATTCTATTCTATATGCTGCATCACTTTCATAGCTAGTCTTGTTATCGTAACAAAAATGTAAATACAATATTATGTTATCATTTTGTATGCATGTATTTGCTCTGTAAACCAATGCATGCAATACGTCTTGTATAATTTTTGCTCATCTGAGCCTAAGTCATGGCTGTAAAGGGTCTTCTTCCCAGACCACTTACCTGATTAACAAATATCAAATAAATAAATGAATGTTAGAATAGTATACCTAAAATCATTAGGCAAACTGAAAATATTGACGCAATTTAGAAAATTCTCAGTAACTATTTGATAAAGAAAAATAAATCTACTCACTTTAGGAAAATGGATAATATATTGCACATACCGAAAGACAAGTTGCTGACAGCAAAAGACTAATATCCCAGTTGACCTAATGTTTTTAATTTTATCTATTTTTGAACTGTTTTTCATGGCTTTATTACTTTATGTATGTAATTTAATACTTCCACCACAAGATGGCACTGGATTTAATGATTATAAAAGGACAATTTATGGGAAAGATTTTGTCTGATGAAGTTCACCTTACTTGTGTCAGGGTTGCCAGATTTCTGAATGGACAGGTAGGGACTGTAAGTGAATACCAAAAAAAAAAAAAGTATTTCCTGCTATTCTGCATTAAGCAGAGGTGGCTCCACTTTCTGAGTTTTGATTGGCTCGTATCAAAAACTGCAAAGCACAGACTTTTCTGTTCAATGCAGAACAGCCCACTGTTTTGCATTGAACAAGTGGCTCTGCTTTGTGATTTTTGATTGGCTTGTTTGCTGACTGTTTCGCTGGGATTTTAAGAGGCAGCGCAGGACTCGGGATTGGGCTGCTGATCTCGGGACAGTCCCACTCAAATAAAAAAAAAGGGTGCTTCCACATATTCTGTAGTAAAATCTGATATACAGATCAATGAAAATTCAGTTATTACAATTATATAGCTTTGCAAGATTTGCCAAAAAAAATCTTAAAGTCTATTGCTCTTCTATGTTATGCTCTGTTCTGATCAAATGTTTTATAAAATTTACAAGTCTATCTATAAGGCTGTCGCTTGCTATGCTCTTTTTCTGTGTTATGCTTTGAGGAATGTTATGTTTTATTGTGCTGTTCACTGTGACAGAATTTCAGTGGATAACATGCAGAAGCTGACACATGCTAGACACAAATGTTCTGTTTTAAATGCAAAGATGTTGAGATGTCACTTAATTGAATAAATGTTCTAATATAACTTCTTAAGTGTGCTTTTTACGATATATTGATTGAAAATGTCATTGATGGTTAACTCATGTAACTGTATCTTATATTTTTTACCATTCTGTGGGCTGTAGGTAAGTGTTATCAAACTGTGATCTTCTGTTGGTTTGTACACAGGTTGTGTTAAAAGAGTCCTTGGTCAACTTTGCTAAACTAATTAACAAATGAAAACAAACAAACAAAGAAGATAATACTGCAATAATGAACTAAAGTTACCTGACAGGAATCTTTTACTCCTCTGATATATCCAGCGCAGATGGAATTCATTGCTACCAGCTGAGTGCGCTGGGGATAGTCGGTATTCACATGATACAGACAGTCACATTGTGGTTGGTTTATGATTGGTACTTGAACTTCCTGTAGTGTCTGGGGTGATGGAAGGCTCCCTGGAGAACCAAAAACAATCTGAGATCAGGCAATAACCCATAAATATCAAGAGTCAAATATGTGATTTTTATTTCTTTGAATTTTAAAACATTTTGAAATGTTAACTTTTCCTGTTGATTTGCTGACATCAGCAGTCAGTTCACTGGTCTGCCTAACTGTCTTTGTTTTTGATGATTTGTCCTAAGCTTGCATTCCACCAAGACACATTAATTTCAGAGCTCAGCTGTTCTAATTGATACACAGCATATCCAGTCCTCTGCACTCAGTGATATTTCAGTGATGAGGTGTAGATTGCAGGTCTGTAGCTAAGCTAAAGTTTAGCCCTTAAGGCTAAACAACACACCTGATACACTTGTAATAGGTGACTCTATCATCAGGCACACTGACGTCCCGCTCACCAGGCTGATCAAGGAGAAGGTAACGGTGAGCAGCCTGTCAGGTGCTAGGATCCGCAACATAACACAAGCACTCAGGTCACTCCAAGGCAAGTACAAATATGACTCAGTCATTGTCCATGCTGGAGTGAATGACCTGAGACGTACCTCCCTGGACTACATGAAAAGAGACACAGAGGAGCTCTCTGAGCATGTAGCCCAGGCCGGTATGACCCTGACCTTGAGTAGCATCTTACCCTCACCAAGAATGATGCCACAATATGAAGACAAGATGATCAATTTCAACAATTGGCTTAAGTATTGGTGTCATTCAAAGGGGATCCAATGCCTGTCAGCCTAGGTTGATATGCTCGACAAGCCACGATGCTTCGCTAGGGACGGCTTGCACCTGTCACCCCTGGGCTTTCGGATATTGGCAAAGGCTCTTGCTACCCCCATAGTGCCTTTTTTAGGCAAGGCTCAAAAGACAAACCCACCTCCATAGGTATCACAAGGGATAAGAAACTAAGAGTAATGCTACTCAACGCCAGAAGTCTAAACCTCAAGATGCACGCACTCAAAACTCTCCTTAGCATGGAGAACATCGATATCTGTGCAGTAACAGAAACCTGGTTCAGGGCTCCCGAGAGCACCCCAGCACTACCAGGTTATACCTCATACCATGCTTTTTGGCCCCAAAACTTGGACCGAACTACAAAAGGAGGGGGAGTATCGATATTCATCAAAGATACCCACACCTCTAGGTTGGTGGCAAAGCACGAAGCATCAGAGACTATCCATGTGCAACTAATGGTGGGTAAAACTGCCTTCCAGTTCATAGCCTGCTACAGACCACCCTCCCAAACCCAGGAACCCCACTCGGCCTTTCTGAGAACACTGAAGGTCTCTCCGAACACCATTATATTGGGCGACTTCAACTACCCAAACATAGACTGGGAGCATTACTCTAGCTCCAACACCCTTGCCCAAAGGTTCCTAGAATTCATAAACTCAAGAGGGGAAAACATACTGGACCTGATCATCACCAACATGGGGACTCTATGCTCCAGACCAGAAGTGTATCCCTCACTGGTAAGATCAGACCATAAACTGATCTCACTGGATATTCACATCTCGACCCCACCCCCTGCCAAGAAAACCACAGTGAAAAACTTCTCTAAAGCAAATTTCACACTCCTCAAAACCAAGGTGGAATCCTTCAAAGCCCCCGGGCCTGTGGAAAATACGGCCCAGACCGCAGAATCCTTTATAAATGCAATCCCAAATAAAACCAAGATCCAATCCTCCAAAGGCAGACATCCTGTCTGGTGGACCCCAGCCATAAACAAACTATACAATAGAAGGAGGAAGCTACTACATGATAGAGCAAAATCCCAAAAAGGGAAGGCATCTCTGATCAGTATTAGCAAAAAACTAAGGGCACTCATAAAATCGTCAAAGGCCAGCTTCGAGAGAAAAATTGCACAGGACACTAAGGATAATCACAAGGCTTTCTTTAGTTATGTTAGGAATCTGGGTGGGAATTCCCAGATATGCTCAGAATTAGTCCAAAATGACAAAAAATACACAGACATTGCCAACATCCTAGCTGACAGGTTCAGCGCAAACTTCTCCCCCCCCTCCCCACCAAAAGGGCAAATATCTATCCCAGCAGAGTGCTGCCCCCCTGACATCTCAGATGCTCAGGTAAGAGCCGCCTTCTCCAAAGCAAAAAACACAGCATCAATGGGACCAGACGGTGTCCCAGGCTGTGTCCTACATGGACTCCAAGAAGAGCTAAACCCAAACATAAAACTACTGTTCAATCTCAGCCTTACTACAGGATATGTACCCAAAGAGTGGTGTACAGCAACAGTGGTCCCTCTCCACAAAGTTGGTGCCTCAACGGACCCTGGAAACTATTGCCCCCTAAGCCTGACTAGCTTGGTCTGCAAAGCTATGGAAAGGATCATCATGGACCTCATAAATAAAGATATTGGGGACCTACAGACACTGTATCCTACCCAGTTCAGCTTTGTTAAGGGCAGATCCTGCCTCTTAAACCTGGTTGACTTCTTTGAAACAGTCACCAAGGCCATTGACGAAGGGAAGGTGGTCCACACAGCCTATCTGGACCTCGCAAAAGCCTTCAATACAATACCTCACTTGGGCATTATAGATAAGCTCACCAGCTTAAATATAAACCTCTATGTCACTAGATGGGTTGCAAACTGGCTCAAGGACAGAACCCACATGGTTAGAATTGCTGGAGCCATGTCAGACACCAAACCAGTTACAAGTGGCATCCCACAAGGCTCAGTCCTGGGACCTCTCTTGTTTGGTATATATTTCTCGGAGGTACAGGCCAACACGGAAGGACTGTGGCTGACCAAGTTCGCAGATGACTGCAAACTGGGCGCCATAATCGACTCTCCAGCCGACACAAGCATCCTCCAAAAGGGCCTCATAGAAACAAACAACTGGTGCCAGAGCCATGGCCTCAAGCTAAATGCCAAAAGTGTATAGTCATCCCTTTGGCAAAAACAAAGTGCCCACAAATTACCACATAGGTGGTAATCCATTAAGTACAAAAGAAGTAATTAGGGACCTGGGGACCCAAGTTGATAGCAATCTCTCATTTGACAACCACGTGGCCAAAGTGGTTAGAAAAACATTTTATATAGCCCACCTAATCATGAAGGGATTCACATCTAGATTAGGGGAGGTCATCGTGCCTCTTTACTCATCCCTCATCAGGCCCATAATCGAGTACAATGTCCCTTTTGGGATGTACCTTATCAAACACCTGCAGCAACTGGAAAGACCCCAAAAGTACCTCACCAAGAGGATCAAAGGGCTCAAACAGATGCCATATGCTGCCCGGTTAAAGAAACTCCAGCTCTACTCAGTGGCATACCGCCTGCTCAGAGGTGACCTGTGCCTGACATATAAAGCCATGTCCAACCCGGAACTAAGGGACATGCTGCACCTCAAAAAATCCAAATCCCATCGAGCTACACGCTCGAGAGACTTGAACCTCAGCACTGAAATAAATAGGACATGCTGGAGGAACAGATTCATAACCCAGAGGCTCCCTTCACTCTGGAATAAAATCCCAGTCCAGGTTAGGCAGAGTCCCTCATTGACTCTCTTCAAGAGGAATCTTGATGAGTGGATGGGAGATTGTAGGTTTACCCCGGGTATCACTTCTGTGTCACTGTTAGACAGAGGCACAGTATACTAACCTCGAAAAAGGGCATAGCAAAATTCATTTAAAATGGGTGGCGAAAGCCAAACATACTCTGGCTAGGCTTATAAATGCCCTAGGGCAGATAGCCTAGTATGAACCTATGAACCTATAATATCAAAATGATGCTGCCGCTGGTATGATGTGCTGCATCTCTGTGATATCATTACCAGAAGGAAGCAGCAAATAGCTCATTTTGTGGTTTATCCCAGCTAGTAATTACCCATCTTTTACTTTCTACAGCTCTCATTCCAAAATAATGACTAGCAGTAAGTCATTAGCTAACTGGTGTTTCTTACTAAACTTATTTATTCTGTATGATTTTGTATATCCCTTCCACACTGCAAATAACTAATGTATTGTTAACAGGTCTGTGCATTTTATTATATATTCACACAATGTATTTTGCACAGTCAAGTGCTGACGACACCTCAAATTACATTTGAGAATTTTTTTCCTCCGTTTTCTCCAGAGCTAGACCTTTGCCCCTGACATGTTGTGTTATCTGCAAAAATTCCTATTTCTAATCAGTGGTACACATAATCTGTGGAACAAGTTATCCACATCCGCATCATGTGTATTTCCAAGGCCACTACTCTAAACTCTACTGTCTTGCAATACAGATCCTGAAAATCTTTGTGACAAACATACCCTATGCAGAAATTGTGGAATTTCTAAATTAAAACAACCTCAAAGTTAAGTTAGAATATATATGAAGAGTGACAAAAGGACAAATTTTATTTAACACATTTAACATACTAAATAACAACCACAACTTAAAAAATCAGTTATTATTATTATTATTATTATTATTATTATTATTATTATTATTATTATTGGTGCTTTGCAACTTTATTGATAGTGCTTTGTGACATGCACACTTTCTACGTATAAGTCTGGTAATTTATCAAAGTAAGGCAGCTTTTTGTTTTAATATAGAAATGAAAACTCCATCTACATATAACCACAACCCCTTTCCCATTTTTGCACATGGGGTCAGGGGTGTCACTTCAACAATGACAATCATCTAGAGCCAAGGTGCATACTGCTGAGCTTCTAGCACAGTTGTGGCTGTTCTTCCATAGCACACACTCACCTGCACACTCACACCTATGGTCATTTTATAGGTTCATAGGTTTATAGGGGATTACTAGGCTAATGGCATAAGACCCTTTAGAAGCCTAGCTAATAATACCCAGGATATGACAGGATCGCATCTTAATTCCCCAGATATGGAATGGGGTAGTATCAGGTGTTGGTGCCCTGAGTCATTTTACAGACTGTCTCTGTCCATAAGGGATATGGGCAGTACCCCAGCAGTGAATTTACAGTTCCTCATCCATTTATCCAAATTTTTTTTGAAGAGAGTGAGGGACAGGCTTTGTTTTACAAGCATCCAATCCACCTAATGCATGTCTTTGGAATATGGGAGGAAACCGAGCATCCATTGGAAACCCACACAAACACAGGGAAGTATGCAGACTCGTGTGTGTGTGTGTGTGTGTGTGTGTGTGTGTGTGTGTGTGTGTGTGTGTGTGTGTGTGTGTGTGTGTGTGTGTGCGTGTGTGCGTGCGTGTGTGTGTGTGTGTGTGTGTGTGTGTGTGTGTGTGTGTGTGTGTGTGTGTGTGTGTGCGTGCCTGTCAAACCTAGCAGAAAGCTTGCATAATGACACCATAAGTGTTTGAAATAAATAGCATAGCTACTATATCTTAATAAAATCATATCAGGAAAAGTTGTTTAGTAAAAGAAGCAGAATAGCCTGCAATTAGGTCACATAAAATCATCCTCAAACAAACAAACAAACAAAACAAATGAAAAACTCTTGTTGTATACCATATTTGGTTTGTTTAATTAAGTCCCTTTATAGTAATAGGACACAACACAAGTTTGCAAAACCAAAAGCTTCCAAGAGAGAAAGCCCTCGTGTTACTCAAATTGATAGTACCCTTTCTCCTTAAGTATAATCACATCTGTGAACTCTATCAGCAGGGATATAAAGAGAATCTGAAAAAGTGTCCTGTGATGGATGAAATGGGGCTTGATCACACAGCTGCACAGCAGTTGCCTGTTTGACTACATACAGTAGCTTGTTGCAGTATAAGGCAAATATATGAACTTGTAGCCCGTTATCAGAACGTGGGGTCACCTGCATAGTTATTTCACATAATCTGTCATTTATTTATATATCTGCCACACACTATATCCTCCCATCATGTACTGTATTTATTAACAACTAGGCTAGTTAAGTAAATCACCAAGTGGGTCCTCTCTTACCCCCGCAGCACAAGCTCACATTTTTTAGGTTCCATTATTGTTTGGTTTTCATTTTTAAGATGCTGTGTGTGTCTGTAGCAGCTGCTACTATTTGGTTTCACCTAATTAAATTTTAAACAAAAGATAAGACTTGTAGAATAGATTATTATAATACTTTTTAACTATTTTAGACTTTGTTAGCCACACAACATACATTCCTCATGATCTGAGCCGAAAACTGCACCACAAAAGTAGATCCATCTCATGGTCTGATATCATCTGCTCTGGGCAGGTACCTTGGTACTTACCTCCAGACTGTGTAGCACCCCAGCCAGTAACCCAGCAGAGTAAACCATCAGGAAACTGGAAAGAGGAACCAGGAAGACAAACTGGAAGGATATAGTCTGTGAATGTTACATTTACATCAAGCTTTAGGAGAGCTATGTCATAACCTTGTGTTGGGTTTGTATAATTCTCGTGAACAATGATCTCTTTAATTTTCCGTGTGAGCTGGTTTCTATTAGAATTAGAAAGCTGATACCCTCCTAGGACCACGCTGTATTGGCCTATATTTTGATAGTAGTTCCTGAATAAATAATTAGAAGTAATAGGTTAGTACAAACAGGACATACAACCGAAACAACACATTGACATATTGTTTAACAGATGGTTCCAAAATGAGCAGGCATGGAGGAAACTAAATTCAAGTAATGAAAATACCGTGAAAAACACAATAATATGAAATCCATTACTGCGAATAAAACACGCAATTACTGGTGTTCATACCAGTTTGTTTTCATCTTATCAATTTAGCCACAAACTCTTCAGAAGTATGTGAATAAATAAATTATACAACATTAAGTAATACAAGTTGTCAAACTACAACCAGTTACTTTGAGACATCTATTTAAGCTTAAAAAGAGCTTAAAGAAGCAAAACATAATAATACAAATCCTGGCAATGCATGTTCTCAAACACTGGAACAGTTCTAAAATCATCATTATAACAAAACTTTAAACAAATTAATATAGTGATAAATTGTATACTAGAAGCTTCATAGACATACTTTTGGTAATCCCCATAAGAACATTGTATTGATTTTAGGATATCATTCTAGATTCCATTCCTTCTAAATACTGATTATTTTGTGCAAGGCTGTACCCTATACAGGCCTTTAAAGTATACATAACCCTGCACCTAGAAGTAAATACGTTTCTTGAAGGTACATCTATGAAACATTTTGCTACAGAACTGCATAGTTGACTGTTCTGCATATATATATATATATATATATATATATATATATATATATATATATATATGTGTGTGTGTGTACAGTATATATATTGCAAATGATCCACTGTATGAATTTTGAATGATCAAATACAGAGATATTAATTCCACCACCACAACTTATACTATAGATTACAGTTTTCATATTACGAGGAACAAAGCATGCAACTTTGACTTAACCCCCTTTCAATGCACCTTCCACAGTTGAAGATTGCTGCATATACTTAAAATACTGTACGAATGTTCTGTAATACTATATTAATAGGTTAATGTCCGCAAAAGAAAGTGTAGAAATCATGCTGGAAGGACAGTTTTCATAACTTTCCTTGACACATTTTCATAATTTTGTCCTTAATAGTAGACTAGGAAAAAAACAAAAGTCCATTTCTAGCACACACATGACAGTTGCTTTCAGACCTACTTCACATGGTGCTTTTGTTTATTAGATGATTATAGACATGTGTATAACCATGTCAGATGTCCAAAAATTATAACACACAGATGGCAGGTGTCATTATGTTTATTAATGAAAGAACAGGGACCATAAACTAAATGCCACTGCAAATTAGCATTCAGTTATTCAGTTAGTTATTTATTCTGTTGTATCTGCTTTATGCTTTTCAGGGCTATGGGATAAATGGGATCTATCAAACAATCAGAAAGCTAATCCTGGGTCGAACTCATGCACATCATCACAAGATGCATTCACACACACATACATACACACATACACACACTCACACACACACACACACACACACACACACACACACACACACACACACACACACACACACACACACACACAGAAAGCATGTAAGAATCACCAACCCACCTACAGACGTACAGTGAAATTTTTGAATGTGGTAAGAACCTGAAAGTACCTGAAAAAACTATAAGAGTACAAGAAGGATAGTCAAGAGTTTGTAGAGAATACACCCCATCTGAGAAATGAACTGGAGAATCAAGTATATTGAGGCAGCAATGCTTCTCAATGCACCAGTGTACCACCCTAGACAGGAAATTACAGATGAAATTCATTCATGTAGTAGCATTTCGTACTAGGTGTTAATGCTTTTACACCCTACTGCCTGTACTTGTTACCTATGATTTTCAGATCATCTCGTTGTTACAGTGTCATAGACATCACCATTCATCTTCACCAATGCTTCCTAGAAATCACTCAGCATAACCCAGTTTGGGTGGGTAGTGGCATTCCGATGAAAAGAACCTTACGTCTGTAAATTACTAGACTTTGGTACAATTTGATACACACTGTAGATCAGAATTCCACTATGCACAATTCTTAAAGCCCTGTACGGTCATGGCATGACCACAGACAGCACTGGGCATGTCCTTAGGCACTTGCTTATGCACCAGGTCTTCCTTCCATGTCTCCCTATTACTTACTGAGTACTGTCTTGTTAGTCTCCTTGGCTTCCATGAGACATTGTTTATATATAATGGATAATTTCACTCCTGTACCAGGACAGAGAACACACCTGCGTTTGTTTCATCCTTTCCTCAGCCAACCCAGTCTACTATTGGGACTCATTCCTGATTCTGGGTCATCAATGTTCATTCTGGATTCCTTATGCTTGTGGCAGGTGGTTGATGGTAAAAGGGTACACTTGGAGTAAGTGCATTCCTATCTAAAATTAAATTTCTTAGTTTCTTAGAGACTTTCACATTTCCTTGTTAACATGTCAGCTTCCAAAATAAATGCTCTGTTGAACTCAAACATTTTATTATCCTACAACATTGATCCATTAAGTCCATTATGCTGTCTTGATTTTTGACTCCATGCAGCTTAAGTCCCTATACAATTACCCCCCCAACCCCTGGCATTAAGTGTAATTACTCATCTTCCTATGCGTAGGCTGATTGGCCATAAGTTTAACATGAGGATGTGAACCTAAGGTCCATCAAGAAGCTTAGACACAATACCCCTCTGTACTGAAAGTATATTGGTTACCCCTAGTATGAAGGTTATTTCCACATACCCCAGGCATGAATGTATGTCTTTGGCAGGATTGTTGCACAAACCATTGGTTTAGTCAAGGTGAAGGAGATTGAAAAAGGTAAGGATTTTCAGGCTGAAATGAATAAACACAGATCACCTCTCGGGAATCTATATAAGACAGGGTAGGGGGATAGGGTCTTTAGTATTTATTTATTTATTTATTGATATTTGATTACCAGGAAAGTCTGACTGGGCAGAATCCAATTTTCAGTGGAGGCCCAGGGAGAAAAGCTCCAAATTATTATAAAACATTTTTAAGAACAATAATTTTACAATCCTCAAAAATAAAAATAAAAATTTGCAGTTTAAATAATTATAACAAATTAGACATAATATAAAAACATTAAGAATTGATAGGGTTTATGACAATCATTTAATATTTACAAACATTTTAGACAGTTTAAAAAGAAATTAAAGGTATGCTAATGTAATACAAATGGGAATTGCAATACGAAGTGAGGAAAAAACAGGCTTATGGTATATATTTAGAAAGTCAGGGAACATAATAAGATAGCTTTAAGGAAGTAGGTGAAGAAGGGAGAGCAAGGAGGTATAAGGAATGAAAAGATACGTGTTTACATTTAGGGATATAGTTTATTTAGTGGTAACTGAGAATGTATAGCCCAGACAGTGCTTTGGTGCAATGGGGTATTTAGGCTAGGCTTCTCAATGGTCACCTGCACTGCATGTCTAGTAACTACCTAAGCACTTATAATCAAACATAACTAACTTTTGTAACAGAACAATCAATTACATACAGTGTGATTTCAGTATGAATGCTAATTTTAAAATGGAGTGTTCTGCCTGAAAGACCTAGTTGAGAACATATTTTTCCAGGAAGTAAGACATCTGTTGCTGGAATTAATGTGGCACAATTAGTAGCTTATAAGCTAATTTAGGTTGTGAGGTATTGTGAGTTCTTTCTATCATGGCACCCCAGCAGGAAACTGTAAATCTGAAAAAAAAGATAGATGACAATCCTTTACTAACATAATAAAATGTAACAATAACCATCCATAGGAGTAATAATGAGGTTATTCACAGTTTCACAAAGTTCTTAATATTGCTGCAGAAAGGTGACTAAATTGGTTTAAAAGAAAACTGATAATCCTTTCATATTATTTTCCCTGGAGCTCTATTATTGACAGACCCATATGTGGCAATTTCACTAAAATAATTATCTGTCTATATCTATCTATCTATCTATCTATCTATCTATCTATCTATCTATCTATCTATCTATCTATCTATCTATCTATCTATCTATCATTGTTGACCAGTTTAGTCCCAGTAGGCTGAGGACCTCTTTTCAGGAGAGACCTGAGATAGTATTTATACAGACTAGGAGAAATTTGGCCAGAACACTAGGGAAAATTTCCCTACCCTAATCATTATATGCCACTTGATCTTTTACATACACCTGAACTATCACTAACTCAGATGGGGCTACAGTCTAACATCTTATTTGAAGGGTGGCACACTCAGGAATGCTGCAGCCCATAATGCTGTAGTCCAGTGTCAGTAAATGAAAATGAATCCAACCACCTGGGGTAGGGATAGAGCCCAATGCCTTCTGCTCTTTTACCATTAATGGCAAGTGTACTAACTGCTGGCCCACTGCCGCTGACTAGAAAGTATATCAGTAACCACTGATGTGGTAACATGTTTATTCAGTAACCTTTTAGGTCGCTTTCAAGACTCAGACTAAGCAAGCAAATTAATACCTGATACTTTACATACTAGAATGCATATACACGCACTTAATCACTAAAAGCTTACTGCTCATTTTCTGAGTCTGTATTATTTTTTTTCTATTTTACAATTAATTTAATTTCTGCTTATATTCCCCATGTCAAAGTTGCAAATGATTTTTGAAAAACTGAAGACTTTAGTTTGTTGATTAACTTTTTTTCTTTCCTCTCTACTAATTCTCTCTATAACTACATCTTCAAGACAATATCAGATTACTACTAGACAATAATTTATATACCCATGCAACAGAGCCTTAGCTATCTCGCTGAGTTAAAAGCATAAAAAAGACAAGCTCCACTCCTCTAATTTGGCACTGCATGCTAAGATACATTCCCCACCAACAATGAATAAATAAATAAATTACTTCTGCTACTGTTTCCAAACTTTAGCAAGCTGATTGCTACATTTCATCAGGCTAGATATGTAGCAATTTAGTTGTGCAAAAGGAAGATCCTATCTAATGAACCTGGTGAACTTTGTCGAAAAGGTAACACAAGCTGCTGAGAGCAGTCACAATGTTCACACAGCCTGCTTAGATTTTGCCAAGGCATTTTATGCCAGTCGCCATTCAGAACCAGGTCATGATCAAATGGGATCCTAGGCAGGGTAATGGATCAGGTCCCTCCCACAGCAGCCCACCCACCCTGCAGCAGCCCCTCCCCAGCAACATCCCTCCCAGCCATTCCAGTGTCCCATTACTTGACTATATCTCCCCATTTACCATAAACACTTCACGCTATTTTCTTTACTTAAGGATTACAGATATTTGGATTTAATTTAAAACTTTTACTTTACATTTTATAGCACAAACACCCCGGGGAAAGTTTCATAGCTTATTACATGATGCTTCTATTAATTAATGATACTGTGTTTAAAATTTGTATATTTGTTGATTACTTGCACACCTCTGTTTACTATGTTCTTGATGTAATGCTGGCATTTTTCTGGGCTTTTTCTCCCTGAGCCTCTACTGAAAAGGGGTAACTTTCTGCCCAGTATGACTATCCCAGTAAACAAATACAATAAATAAATAAAATAAATAAATGTTGGCCTAGACTATATGTGACTATAGTGTGATATGCTGATACATGCAGGTAATATGAGCCTGTTGGGTTACTGTTGAAATTCCAAACATTGTAGCTGTGATCCATGAAACTGTGAGACTGAAAGTGTATCTATGGGAACTATAGAATGAGTCCAAAGTTGTGCTACCTTGGTATTCCCCCTAATTCAACATACAGCAATCTTGGAATTAGTACATAGGGATTGCAGGGGATTGGGTACAGCCCTTCATGACATGAGATTCAGCATCCTTACAAAAATGCATTAATGACATTGTAGTAAGTTTTAAAATTCATTGCATTTTTATTGCACTGCCCCCCACCAATCCAAACACAGCACCTGGCTGCTTGCCAAGATTTCATACTTGCCAATACCCATGTCTTTCTAGCACCCCTTCAAAACAGGGTACCCCTGACTCCTAGTAAAAACTCATTATTGGCCCCAGGAACCAGAGATCTAACTGTGAATTGTGAGCATGTTTCTGAGAGCCTTCACACATGTGACAAGTTAGTGAAGGTACCTGACAGTGGGATTGGCTACTTCAATGATGCCAAGATTTTCAATACCCCAAGGCTTCTGGTCTCCCCCAAAGGTCAATCATGTTTGCCAAAAACCTCCCTTCTGGGATAAGAGAGCTGACCCTCAGCTGTCCATCCTATCCTTACCCAGTCAGCCCTACCAGTGGTCCAAATTAATTTCCAAATGGAGCTCACTGGTGGCAGACCCAGACACCCTCCCTCTGTGCCATCAGGCCTGTTGAAGTCTTGCATTTCTTTTGCAATCTTATTTTCATGATACCTTTCCACAGGGCACAGATGTCCATACCAGACTGCGTACAAAACCTGAAATAGATAGTAAAATGTGAGGGTGGAAACTGGTAAGACTGAAAAGCAAGATTTCAAATTTGCAGGTCAGTAAATGACAGTTTGGTAAATTCGAAGTAGATAAAGCAGATACCTAGAACATCTGTTTTTTTTTAATTTGTGACCCTGAGCAAATCAGTCAGCATTCTTAATATAGTTTTAAAAAAGTTGGACAGCATGGTGACTTAGTAACTTAGCTGCTTCTCAGCTAAAGGGTTCACTCAATCTCTGGACATTATTTGTGGGGAGTGGTATATTTCCTGGGTATTAGGGCAGGTCTTCTCCATGTGCTGTTGTGTTTTTTTTTCCAAGCTTCCAAAAACATGCTGGTTTACATGAACTTACACATATCCTTGGCTGAAAAGAGTTGAAGAAGCACCAGTTCATTCTCCCAGTTAATACATTTAACAAACTAACTAACTAACTAACTAACTAACTAACTAACTAACTAACTAACTAACTGACTGACTGACTGACTAACTGACTAACTGACTAACTGACTAACTAACTAACTAACTAACTAACTAACTAACTGACTGACTAACTAACTAACTAACTAACTAACTAACTAACTAACTAACTAACTAACTAACAAATAAATGTGCAGGCCAGTTCGTCTCACTGGATAATATACTCAGTATTTTTTATGTCTCTGGATTGAGTACTGTTTTCAGTGGAAGTTTAGGGAGGGAATTTCCACAAAACAGAACAGAAATATAATTACAAAATTAAATAAAATCCTAAAATATAGATGGACTATCAGTCATTTATTAGATGAGAATGGAACTGTATAACTTTGTGAGGTCAGACGTGGTGTACGTCCTTGCATCAGAACAGTGCATTACTTACCTGTTAAGGTGCAGGGTAATTATCACTTATCAGTACAATAGGGGCTAATGGTTGTGCTGAATGGAACTAGTGCATTAGGTAGTAGCATGTTATTACACAACCACTGTCCAGTAGTCCTTATTAATAGTTTCTTGTTCCTTAATGATGTTGCTTTACTAAACAAAACTCCTGTATGGCTTAGCAGCTGCAGAATGCTCAGTAAGGAATGCACTAAAATGTGTTATGCCAACTTATGTCACCAGGGGGAGACAACTGTAGCACTTACCCTTGCAGACAATGTGCAGCTGTCACTACCCAGCTCTCAGTAATAATTGACCCTCCACAGATGTGTGCATTATTCTTTTGTAAGCTAATCTGCCATGGCCATTTTCCCTCCTGGGCATTAGATCCACCAACGATCCGAGAATTATATACTGGGTTTCCACAACCTGAAAAAAAATTGTGCTGTTATATAAATTTTAAAAGCAAAAGGAAATGACATTAAAATTGCTTCAACCATAGGAAGTTTAGTGAAGGATCTATGAGGTTTTGATTCATACAATACCTTAATTACATATCACTTGGAAGTGGGGGAACCTGCTTCATTTTTTTTGTCTAGATGTTTTTCTGTCCTTTACCAGCTTATCATTAGTTTTCCCCATGTGTCACAGTGACCTTTGTCATGAAGAGAGACTTAACCAGGCTACCATCAGAGCTATCTATATAGCCCTACTCCTTCATTTCCCCCATGATTGCATGCATAGAAATTCCACAGATCCAGACACCTTTAGCATGCACACTTTTATGCAAACCCAATGCCCAGTCCATGCACAGTGAGAAAGTACTGTTGGGTTGTACTTGTCCTCAGTCCTTTGTGCTGCACCTGCTGTGACAGCCAGGTTCCTTCAGGTGTCAATGTTGCAGGGGACTGAGCTACCATCCTCCTCCCCAGGAAGGATGAGACAGTGTGGTCCATTCACTCCCACCATCCCTGGGTGGCTCCTACAGCACCTGGCTGATTATCAGTCAGTAATCATCTGGTTCTCGGTCAGGGATTTATCACTCTGCACCACATACCTGACCAATTCATTCAGTGATTTAATTACAGACCAAGGCTGGAGTGCAAAGCAATACCAGTACTAATTTACCCAAATGTATGATAACACATTTATGTGGTTAGGTATATCACTAACAGGAGTCTTGTAAATGGTCATAATGTTGTCTTCTTTTCTGGTGTTATTATGGCTCAGAAACTCAACTATGCAATACAGATTAATGAGATAGTAGATGCATTTTACCTACATAATATACAAAAGTGAACAAAACATTTACCCTCACATAAATATGAGGCAAGACTAAACATTAATTCCCAATGTAGACAAGGCTAAAGTGAAAATCTCAAATATGTAAATGCCTGAAATCTGCCTTGTCTACGTGTGGAAAATGGAGAGGGATTCAGTGTGCACTGGTATGAGATACAAACCTGTACATTATGCAAAAAAATGCCAAAGAATAGAAAGAGATCCAATATCCACATTAAACCAGCAGACCAGTACAACTAATTCATTTCTCATGTACCAGTATGTTATTACAAAGTGGGTTTTTGTTAACAATAATGCATGTGTTCCTACTTTTACTAGTGAAAATAAAGAAATCCATTGCTGTGCAACCTCATTTATATTAATTTGTTAAATGGCTAGAACACTGATCCACCTGGACCATTTTTAGGTTCCGCCAGAGGGACATAAGCATTGAAATAGTCAGGCACCAACAGCACAATTGACATTTCACATAGATAATGTGATGGATTTCAAAAGGACTTGGGCATTGAGTAACATGCTACACTGAGAAGTTAGTCTGTGCATCTGACTCCAGCAGTTAGGGATCCGCCAGATCTCGGGGTACTGCTGGAGTTCTATGCCCAGTTGGAAAGAAGAACCTGGGCTCACTATGTCAGATTAATTCAGCATTGTATATTGGCAAGGTTCACTAATATTTGAGACTGAATTGTTGCAAAAGACCACTGAAGTCAATGAGAAGTTTAAGTGAAGTGTATATGGTACTGGGTATTGCAGGCAGTACATGGTGGGAAGCCAGAATGCTTGATGGGGGGTGCCTGGGAAAATTAACTTTTTCCGAACTCTTAACTACTTGGACACTTAAAACATCACCACAAAAGAATACTTTAATTTCCTGCTCAGCTAGAGGGCCCACATGCCTGTCCCTTGTTACAGATGGGGAAAATGTAGACATGATGTTTGTGGAAGTCCTTAATACTTTCATTTATCAGTCCATCCAATAGGTAGAACTCCTGCATCGGATGGCCTCATGGCCATGCAACTCTACCTTTATGTCAAACTTGGTACCATAGACAGGCAACCTGCCTGCAAAACCAGGTTTCCCATGCAGGTGAAGGTGTGCAGCTGACTCAACAGGCCTACCATGTCCTCAGGTAAGTGACTCAACAGGCCTACCATGTCCTCAGGTAAGTGATTCAGCAGGCCTGCCATGTCCTCAGGTAAGTGACTTAGCAGGCCTACCATATCCATAAGGTAAGTGACCCAGAAGACCAACCATGTCCTCAGGTAAGTGACTTAGCAGGCCTACCATGTCCTCAAGTAAGTTCATACTATGCTAGGCGGAGATAATGAGAGCCATTCATTTTAAATGTTATAGGCTCTTGTTATCTATTACTGGTATAGCAAGACTCCTGGTAATCCAATATTTGTTACTGCATGATATTGAATTAGGTGAACCATGCCTCCTTGTGGTAATCTCATCCCAGGGAGCTGGTGGAAATCTTTGTTCATTCAGAGTAGAGAAAACAGAATGGTTGAGGGTCTCTCCTTCACTTACTCCATTTCATTTAGAAAGTGTCTCAATGTATGCAATAATACAAAAATTATGCAACAAGCACAGCATAATGCAGTCAGTACAAATTCATAGGCAGAATAAGTGAATATAGATACACTTTAATCTATACATAGTATTTTTAATAGTTGTGGGAAACAAGATACCGGAGGAGGCACTGGATGTGTATAGACAAACTCATTCTCATTAATGTTTCCAAAACAATTGATAGGTACAAAAGGGGGATTTGTCATGTAATTTAGTGGACTATAATTGCAGTTCTGATAATTATGAGACCATTGTAGTGAATTTGGATGAATCTGCACTATGTTTGGAGTATTCTACCTTCTCTGCGGTGCAAAGACCCTGGAATTTGTAGGAGTCTAGGGAGCACTGCACATCTATCATGTTGGATGGTGCTGGGGATTGCCTACCCCCACAAAAAGCTCCAAAACTGTAACAGTGATCTCCACACTACATTATCTTAATGGTGCATTTGAAGCTCATTTTTCTCACTTGTGAAGTTGAGAATATTGTGATAGGAATCCCCAAAATGCAGCTACTAAATACAAATACATAGATATGCCATTTCCCATGTAATGAGAGCAGTATGAGTGTGACCTTTTCCAAGGTCAAAAACATAGCCTCTGTGGGACCAGACAGCATTCTGGGATGTGTTCTACATGACTTAAAATAAAAATTAGCATCACCATTGGGCATGCTTTTCAATCACAACCTAAGCACTGACTTTGCCCAGAGGAAAAGAAAACAGCTACAATCATCCCTTTGCACAAAGGGGTGTATCCATGGACCCTGGGAACTATAGATCCATTAGCCTGACCAACCTTATCTGCAAGGCCATGTAATGAATCATGATAGACCTTATTAACAATGATAGAGGAAATCTCCAAACACTTGACCCCACCCAGTTTTACTTTGTCAAGGGAAGATCATGCCTGTTAAACTTGGTGGACTTCTTCGAGACAGTCACCAAAATCCTAGGCAAGTGCAAATGTGTGCATGCAGCCTACCTATACTTAATCAAGGTCATTGACACAATCCCCTACTCAGGCATCATTGATAAACTCACCCAGCTGGGTATCAGCACATACATTGTCAGGTGGGTTGCAAACTGGCTCACTGATAAAACTCATACGGTCAAAACTGCCTACAAGGCAATCTAGGACTCTGCCCTACTAGAGTTGCTCCATATCTGTAAGTCTAATTCCTCGTGCATTACCCACTTGAAAGGCTTAAATCTAATATGCAACATTAATTAGACCTGCTGGAGAGACAGGTTTGTCTCTCAGAGGCTGCCCTGGCTCTGGAATAGACTTCCCATGTATGTCAAACAGAGTAGGTTGCTGACCCTCTTCAAGCGCAACCTTGATGAGTGGATGGGAAAACAGAAATTTGTCCCAAGGGTTCCACCTCTGTCCTTCATTGACAGGGGCAACAGGTGCTGACTGAGGTTTCTTTTTTTGGGGATAAACTCTTGGCTATGCTTGTAAGGGCCCCAGGGCCATTAGTCTGGTGACCTCCTATGATCCTAAATAGGGCACTCCACCTCCTCCAGCAGACCCGTGACCAGTGGTGTTCCATAGGGATCGGCTCTGGGACCCCTATGGTTTAGAATCTACTTCTCTGAAGTACAGGCTAAAACTAAAATACTGTGGCTGACAACGTTTGCTGATGACTGCAAACTGGGAGCAATCATTGAAACCCCTAGGGATGTCAACATCCTGCAAGGAGGTCTTACACAGACTAATGACTGGTGCCAAAGCATGGTCTTAAACTTAATATAAAAAAATGAGAGATCTAGGCACACAAGTTGACAGCAACCTTACCTTTGACAACTATGTCTCCACAGTGGTAAGAAGGGCATTTTATATTGCTCATCTCATAAGTAAGGGCATTGCCTCCAGAAACAAAAATTGGTTATAACCCCCTTGTACATTTCCGTCATCAGGCCAGTAACAGAGTACAATGTTCCCTTTGGTATGTTCCTTTCCAAACATCTGCAGCAATTGGTGAGACCACACACAAAGGTTCCTTACAAAGAAAATTCAGGGTCTTCAAGCTCTGTCTTATGCAGACAGATTGAAATTATTGTGACTTTATTCTGTGTCATATAGACTACTCAGAGGCAACCTGTGCCTTGCATATAGAGCAATCTCTGGCTCAGCTTTAATGCAAATATTGCACATTCATAAGTCAAATGGCACATGGGTCACTCGGTCAAAAGACCTTAACCTGGTATGTAACATCAACAAAACTTGCTGCAGAGACAGATTTGTCTCACAGAGGTTGCCCTACCTTTGGAACAAGCTTCCTATTCATGTTAAACAAAGCCCCTTGTTGGTCCTATTTAAGTGTGATTTGGATGATTGCATGGTTAACCAAAAATTCACCCTGGGGAGTTTCACCTGTGTCCTTCTTGGACAGGGGCAGTAGGAGGTAATTTTAGCATCTTCTCGAACCAGACACTGTTGGGAACATGGGTTGAACTTGGCTGGGCTTTTAAGGGCACTGGTGCTGCTAGCGTAGTAACCTCTTATGATCTTATGGTCCCATGATAATGGAGAAACATCCATTCAGACTCCCAATACCTGAACATACAAAGTTTATATAAATGCTTTTTTGATGTTCCAACAATCCTGCAACTTAATCACACCCCTGCAACTTCATTCTCACTTCAAGGTCACAAAGTATAATGGAAAGTGAAATATTTACATTTTCATAAAAACACTAATTTCTCTCTCTTTGACGTTATGTAAATCTGGTGTAAGAATATAAAAACTGGGCTGGTAGGGGCTGAAGTGATCAACTTCACAAATGCATGTTTCAAAGTGGGCTCGCACCTCTAAAAAGATATTTAATACAAATATGTATTATTTAGTAGAATTGTGTGCTGTAAATTTTTTTGATTTTAGCTTTCCATACTTCAGTCATTTTGGTTTAATGTTTTGAGATTTTGAGGTGTGCACATCTAGGTTTCAGTATCAATGAAACCGTTGCATTCACAATGTCCATGTTATTACAAAAGTGCTTTTGCCTTTCCCATGCTGTCACAATTTTTTCCTCGTCTAATCTATATCTTCAGCAATTAATATTACACAATAATAACACCAACAAAATTGTATGGGCTACAGCTGCATTGAGCAGAACCATGACAGTAAATCCACCTCTAACCAACCCACATAAAGTGAAAGGGAAATAAGCAGATTTACATTAAACTCAAATTTCTTTTCCCAAATAAAACTTTAACATAAAATTAGATAAAACAGATTTGCTACATAAATCTACGTTCCTCACAAAAAATGGAAAGAAAAGACCTTAAATAAAAATCTACCAGAATCAGTAAATATAAACAATCATCAAAGTAATTATTAATAAAAATAATCATATTCACCACAAAAATGCATTAATGACAGCAAAACATCTATTTTCATACAGCAGTCAACCACAGAACCAGTGCAGTAAGCAACAAATAAAGAAAAAAACTTAAAAATCACAGAACTAGAAAACAAGAATTTGAAAAACAAAAGCCTCTCAAAAACTGTAAACAATATATTACAAAGAACAAGAAAGAAATGACCCACCTTACACAATAGCATATAGGCAAATGGAAAAATCCTAAAAAGGCAGCAGGAAATAAGTGACCCCCCCCCCCCCCCATCATCATCTGTGGAGCTCCTCCTAAAAAACAGTGAAAACACAGAAAATACTCCTTGACACTACAAAATCATGTCTTAATATCTTCAAATAATCATATCAATAACAGAGCTGAGGAAAAATATAAATGTATAAAAAAATCCTGTAAATTAATCAATTTCATGGCCTTCAAAAGTGCAGTCAAACGCCTGCCATGTCCATCACATAGAATACACTCCGGTATACCCTTTGCAAAGATTCAAGCAGCAACTCATATTTCAAGCAGAGCTCCATAACAACCATTGCAGTAACACTAGCCTTCATGCTTAGTACTCAGAAGAAACCGACAAGGCCGTAAATTCTACCGTTGCTTCATTTCTCTGTGCTGTAACACAGAGGTTCATGTTCTGGGTACACCAAGCACTAACCACCACTCCGGTGAAGCTAAAATCTGACTGATGCAAAAGGAAAAAAAAAAAAAGAAAAGAAAATTAATCTTGACAATCCTTTCCTCATCATCCAGAAGAATAAAGAAAGAAGAGAAAAAAAAATCATACCTTATGTATCTACCCCTGACCTAAACCACACCCTGAAACAATCACAATAAATCTTTAACTGAGTGCATATAATGGTACAATAAAAATCAAAGGTGTATGAAGGTAATACAGATACATACAAAGATACACAATAGGTACGCAGACACACAATGGTAAAAGCAGGTCTCCTGAGAGTATAAAACATTATAAAATCCATCCATCCATAAGCCCTTTTCTGCATTTTTGTACATGAGAGTCGGGATATCATACAACAGTGACAATCATCTAGAGCCATGGTTTACACTGCTGGTTGGTTAGCCCTGCCACAGTAGATCTTCCACACCCAGCACATTCACCTATGGCCAATTTAGAGTGTCCAGTCCATCTACTGTGTGTCTTTGGAATATAGGAGGAAACTGGAGCACCTGGAGGAAACCCATGTGAACACAGGGAAGATATGCAGACTCCACACAGAAGGTACCCCAGCTGAGAATCCAACCAGGGAACCTCTTGCCGTAAAGCAACAATGCTATCTGCTGCACCACTGCCACCCATAAAACAATATAAAACACATTCTAAAATCAAAGTAAAGTTTTTTTGTTATATGTATTATTCAAATAATTCAATTTAGATGTGTAAACATTTGCAATTACTACACTACAATGACCAAATGTAACACTGGAGATTAGTATGGTAAAAAATACAACAAATGTTTGTTCCACATCAGTGTGTAAAGTAACCAGGAACCAAAAAAAAAAAAAAAAAATATATATATATATATATATATATATATATATATATATATATATATAACAACTACACTAAGATGAGGTGTACCAGGATTCTGATGAAGTCTGATCCAACTTTTATGCAGACAAAAGCACATAATCTTAATTAAAGATATTTTTTTCTTGGATTATCCTGGTGTACTTCGTGTTGTCAGTATGGTTGTTCTAGTAGTAAGGTATACCTCATTAAGGTATACCAAAGAAGCATTGTGTTGCAGTAGCCTGCACCAAGAAAGAGTATCCATCTAGATTCATTAACTTACTAGTCAATTAGAGTAGTTTTAAAGGCCTGTAAAGTCAAAGTCTGGCTGTTTTTTATTCAATTTGATGAAGTTTTTATTAAAAAAACAAAAGCACTAAATTTACTGAAAGTGTGGATCCTGGTCTTTCTTTTCTGGTACCTATAAGTTTATTTCCAGTATTTTTTGTCAATTT
This sequence comes from Protopterus annectens, assembly GCF_019279795.1. NCBI lineage: Eukaryota > Metazoa > Chordata > Ceratodontiformes > Protopteridae > Protopterus > Protopterus annectens. Next base: position 1,571,702,585 of record NC_056744.1, read on the forward strand.
GTGAGGTGGTTCTGTAGTGCAGGGTCTAGTTTAGAGAAGGCTCTTTCATCAATGTCTACCCTGAATTTTGCTCAGGACAGAGTAAGGGTATCATCTTGATTGCTACTGAGGTTGTAGTTTGAGTCTCTGAGTGGCCTTAGTGATAGGTAACCAGTTGCATTTTTCCAGTAGGTCACAGTACTGTGTGTTGGAGTCAGCCATAAGTACAAATCTGCAAATGTTGTTTTCATTGATTTGTAGTTTGTGAGCGTTTTGTGATAAGTGCAGGCTGAGTATTAGGGGGTGCTTATTCTAATTTAGGCATTAGGAAATGTGACTATGGCCAATTGTATTCAGACACCCAGAACCTCATCAAATGGCCCTATGGCATATATAGGGAAACTATATAGTATCCGAAAAATGAATTTGCAACAGAAGATAATGCAAGCATTTGAATAAAGCCATGAAAATGACATTGTAAAAGAGTGAATACTGCACAAGAAGATAACAGAGAGTTTTCAAAGAAGATCTTTCAGAAATGTGAACAGAGTAGCTCAAAATCAATGTATGGGATATTAGCAATTTGTGCTAAGTTGAATGGAGAGTTTGGTCAAATTTCAAAGTGATGTGCTGAAAGAGAGTAAGAAGCATTATATGTTGAAGCTCCTTACTTATCTTGGACATCAAGTGTCATCACTGGGTCAGAAAATGCTTACTTGATAATATAAGAAGAAAAACTAGATTCATTTCTAGATGGCTGGAACAGGAGCACCTTTACTGAGTCATGTGACTTGTTAGAATCTTTGCATGGTGAAAAGAATTCATGATGTATGTGCAAAGTGTGATGACTTGTTTCACGGCTCATGAAGTTTATTTTCTAGTTTAGGATACTTTCCATGAGTTCATCATATGCAGCTAGAGCCTGTCTTTTTAAACAGTTGTATATTCACCAAGGAAAGTTCCAGTAACCCTGAAAAATAGAAACGAAAGGGAGTTGTATAGAATGGAGAGGACGGACATGATTAAGAAACAGCTAAACACAGTGATTGGATGAATAAGGCAGTCAATGTGCTGAAGCCTGGCACGGGTATGTATAGATCCACATGACCTCAGGCCATCTTCTGAAACATTGTAGTAGTAAGAGCACACAGCCTTTTTCACCCGGCTTTTGTTACACCAAACAGTAAAAGCCAACCTGCCCCTAGGATTACATCATCTGGGGGCAAGATCTGCCCATTTCAATACCATGCAGCACTGAATTATTGAATTAAATGGGAGTCTACTATATCCAGACTAGGTAATACAGTTTAGTAGCATTCAATATTTATGAACCACACTACCCTAACTGAGCACAATGCCAAGACTGTTTGAGGACTTGGCAGGGCTGCTAAGTCTGGCTTGAAGTTCTGAAGCACAGTAGCGCTATCTTTATGACCAACCTAGTATTATTGTCAGGCAGCCTGCCTGTATACCAGCTCCAGCATATAAGTGGTGCTCATTGACATGAGGTCATTCAATGTCATAGCTCCATCTGTAAGGGTGCACTAGTGAATGTCGACATGACAGCTTTTCTTTCTGGGAGATAAAACTCCAGCTGATGCATTTAGCGTGGAACTACTGTAGCCTAAGTAGTGAAGCTTTATAGATTCAGCTTTTCATGATGCCAAGGAGATTTTAGCTCCAAGAACATTTTCAAGGAGCCATCCTTATCAATGAAATAAAATGCGCAAGCAGTTTATTTATTGCATAAAAACTGTATAATTTGGTTTTAGATATGGTAAGAAGATAGTATGTGACTCTAAAAGTTTGGTACTTACACCTGATTCAAAGCATGAATACACTTTAGGTATTTGGCACTTTAGCGTCATTTCAAAGCAGCTGTGAGGATATCATGTGATCTGCTTTCCTGTACACTGTTCTACAGTCTGAACGTAAAGCTGATAGAGACAGCAGCACAGGCTCTTGTGTGCGACTCTTATTCTTAGCGAGAGTTTCACAATATACTAATGAATGATAATGAAATATAGAACTCATTTTATTGTATTAGTCTCAACTCTAAATCAAAGACTGTCATATTGCTGCAATTTGCTTTTGAAGAGACTGCACACATTTCATTTACATCTCTGAAATTATTTATTATGGTTTTACAGCAGCACCCTGTTGACTGCAACTTAAACTAATTTCCCTGCATCCATTTTTTGTTTATCATGCTGGCAACCAAACTGCAGATTCACCATGTTGCCCATAAGTATCTTTGCATCCTCCAAAGTACTTGCATCTCAGCCAGGCTTGTTTCTGTACCATATGCATGTTGGTTACCTGGATAGGTTCTAACTTCTTTGCAACCTTGATAAGATAAAGTGGATACTGGAAAACAATGAAGGAATAAATGAATGAATGAAATCCAAAACCAGAATAGCTAAGCCTCTGACCCTGTAGCCCTACCCCAAACTTAATATATCTAACTGAGAGTTCACAGTAACTTGGGTAAGTTATATCATAGTGCCCTGTCATTAGTTAAGGATGGAACAGCATAACTTTCTGTGTTCTGAATTCATTCAAATTGCATACGGAAAGCCAGCTGTCAAATGGCTGAATGGAATTCATCTATATTTGTAGAAGACCCAGCTGATGTAAATGCCCCAATCAGCAACCTTGGTCTAATTTGTGTGTGGGGGGGGGTATGCTGTCCCCATTTAAATTACTTGACCATTGGTCAATTTTTATTTGATTTTATTCTATTTATTTGCAGTTTCCTATACAATTTAGCCTTGCTGGGCATATCCCATTTTAGAGGAGACGCAAAGAAGAAAACATGTAGAAAAAATATTTTAAGTAGCTCTGATAAAAGCATCTGTAGAATAAATATCAGTAAACCTGAACATTAAAGACAAACAAAGTGAGAGTCAACATCTTACTATAGTCAGACACCACTAACCCAAGGTGTTACCTTTTAAGTAATGGATGACATCATTCAGGCAAAATAGGTGCTTGTATGTAAGCAATGGGTGCCAGAAAAAATTACATTAAAACATAGTGGGTAGTGTAATGACATTTTCAGATATAAATATTTGTTTAGTAAATGGGTTTTAACTATTAGTAATATGTTCATAGCTGCATTCATTTCATAAAAGCTGTGCAACCTACAGGAGAACAAATGGTTTTGTAGACAGCATTCAGGGGCACATATTCAAGTTTGTACACTATGAATAGGGATAATCAATACCATATACCAAGGGAGAAAGACGAAATTACAGGTACAATGGTACCGTATTTAGTGGACACTATCATGGAGTCGTAGTCTATGGTCCTAACACCTGTAGGGTTGCAGGGATGTTATCCTGATCATATGACAAGGCTGAATTTGTGACAAAGAAACTTCTAATTATAAAACGATACTAACATTTACACTTATCCATATATGCATCATTTCATTTATTTAATATGTACATTGCATTACCCGACGTCTATCGCTGGATATAGATTTCAAATGGGAGAAAATACAGAGTATGGGGGAGTACAGCAGATATACAGCCGTGTAGTGTTTATGCTGACAATGGGTGCACCTGTGTTACAATTAAAACAATAAAAAGCAACATCAATGCTCAAGTGAACTTTGTGCATTTGCGTTGTTATGGCAAAAACACAGCATTAAGTTTAATTCTTTTTTAAGTTCAACCTTAGAAAATTGCTGAAGATGATCTCAGCATGCATAATTTTATTATCTGTGCGTAGTGGATTTCTTGGCATTCAATAAATACGTGTTTTATTTTCCTTCAAAAAGTATCATTAACCTTGCTTGATTCATTTTCTAACACAACAAATAAATAATTAAGCAAAGTGACATATCTTCATGTAGGCATCACTGTTGTAAAGCAGACCAAATGGCAATGTTCTTGCTTAAAACAACATATTTTATTTTTTTTCTCTGCAGTATAGAAATGATTGCACACAATGGTTGCAACAGGCAGTTCTGCAACTGCGGCCGACTACAAAAACAGACTGCTTAAGAAGGAGATCATGAAGAAAATCACTACATGGGAAATTCTCCCTTCCCCAGGCTGTAGCACCCTTGGAGCAGATTGCGTCCTACAATAGTATAATCATTGGGAAATTGGAATTCCTGTGCATTTTGCAAAAATAGACTTGTCTTTATAGGAGGCTTCCCTATTCTCCTGAGATGACAATACGCATTAAGCATTTAAGTCTAATTTTTGAAATCTTGCTACTAAAGCAGTAAGGTGGCACCTACAAGCTGACATGATTTGATAAACATGCATAGTTAAGCAATTAGCGTGGGATATACATAGTTGGATTATTAAACATTGTTTGTATATTTTCCATGTTTACATTAAAAATAAAAAATAGACTAGGGTATTGTCATGTTGGAGTGGCGTATGCAAGCAGTGGCTGCCAAAAAGAATGACATTAAAACGTAGTGGGTAATTTAATGGCATTTTGAGATATAAATGTGTGTCTACTAAAGGGGTTTTAACTATTGGCAATATGTTCATAACTGCATTAATTTAATAAAAGCTGCACAACCTACAGGAAAACAAATGGTTTGGTATATTAATATTTTTTGGAAATATTGCCATTGTATTTGCTTATGCAATATCACAAAACAGCAGTATGTTTCCACCTCCTGCCATACATCATTGGAAAGCTCTCAAACAGATATGAACAGTTCACCCATTGATATCCTGGATGTAGTTTGTCCATTTACAGAGACATAACCCTTTTGACTGATCATACCACTATGGATTTTTAGCAAATAAAAGGTAAATTTCCTTTCATAAACCTGGAATATAAAATCAGCATCTAGAAAAGATCATTGGTACTAACAACACTGCATAACTCATCCTATATAGGATCATAGTAGTACGTGAGGAGTAAGACTTATGGATATGGAGCAGCTCTAGTAGGGCAGGGTCCGAGTTTGCCTTGTATGCAAGACACAGATCACCTCAGCAATCTGCATGATACCGAGTAGAGTGATAGTGATTTGAGCCTGTCTGCATAGGACAGGTGTTGGAGGCCATAGATTCTGTTTGTGAGGTATTTCAGTGGCCTTTCTTGGTGCAGATGTTTGGAGAGGTACATTCCAAATGGGGAGTTATACTCAATTATTGGTCAAATGAGGGAGAAGTATAGAGAGGTAATAACCTCCTTTTTTCTGGAAGCAATCCCTTTACTTATGAGATGAACCAAGTAAAAGGCTTTTCTGACTACTGCTGCTACATGATGGTTGAATGTGAGGCTGTTATCAACCTCGGTGCCCAGGTCTCTCGCCACAGGTTGTGTGCTTAGTAGGTTGTCACTGATGTGATAATCAGTAGGGGTCGTGTTTTTGCTGTATGGTATGATGATACATTTTTTTGCATTTAGCTGGAGGCCATGACTTTGGCACCAGTCATTAGTTGCTGTGAGACCCTTTTGCAGTGTGTTAACATCATTTGGGGAGTCAGTGACAGCACCCAACATAAAGTCATTCGCAAACTTGGTCAACCACAGGCTCTTTGTCTTTTCCTGTCCCTTTGAGAAGTAGATGCCAAACAGTAGGGGTCCCAGGACAGATCTCTGGGGAACTCTACTAGTGACAGGTCTGCTATCAGAAGTGGAAGTGCCTATTTTGACTTTGAGGGTCCTGTTGGTGAGCCAGTTGGTCACCCACCTGATGAGATAGGGATTAACTCCAAGTTGTGTTAGCTTTTTATGATGCCTAAGTGGGGGGTTGCGTCAAAGGCATTGGCCAAGTCAAGGTAAGCTTTATGCACTGACTTTCCCTCATCCAGGTCCTTGGTGACAGTCTCAAAGAAGTCAGCTAGGTTCAACAGGCAAGATCTGCCCTTGACGAATCCGAACTTGATGGGGTCAAGTGCATGGAGATTGCCTATGTCCTTGTTTATGAGATCCATAATAATAATATGCTCCATGGCTTTACGGATCAGACTTGTCAAGCTAATGGGGCAATAGATTCCAGGGTCAGTAGTGGCACCACCTTTGTGCATGGAGATGACAATGGCAGTTCTCCACTCTGCTGGAAGGAAGTCTGTACTTAGGCTGTGGTTGAATTGGATGCTCAGTGGCGAAGCCAGTTCTTCCTGGAGATGGTGCAGAATACATCCTGGGATACTATCTGGTCCCATGGAAGCTGTGTTCTTTGCCTTGGATAGGGCTTGTAACACTTGATCTATGGAGATGTGAGGTGTGAGACATGTATCGGAGATGTCGAAAGGGCCTTTGGGGAGGGACAAGGGGTGAGGTTTGCACTGACCCCATCTGCTAGCAGGTTGGCTAAGTCAACAAGATCAGTGTAAGTGATACTGTTTAAGTACTAATTCAGAACAAATCAAAGATATTTTACATTGTTATCCTCCCACTGTATACCAAAGATATTTTATATTTTACATTGTTTGTAACTCACATTGTTTATCAGAAATAGCAAATCTTATGAAGTATGTTTTTAGTGTAGAGGATTTTGGTTGTAAGCATCAGGAAGCAAGTGGTTTCATAGCTTAGAAGACCTCATTTGGTGGGGGGATTAATTAGCCCCTGCTGCTTAGGATTGTATAAGTTAATTAAGGCAGTTGCAGGAACTGAGGGCCTCTACATAGATACTTGTGTGAGGGCTTTGCTTTCCACAGAAGAAAAAATTTGGAATTACACAGTATTGTTTTAAATCAAATGGAAAATTCAGAATCAGGACATTCACACTTGTGATGTCAAACCTGAAAAACTCATTTGAGATCTTTGCTACCATCCTAAGTATAGACCATATACAGGTTTCTTCACAGAGATTACAGAATAAATGCAAACTTGGAAATATTAAGCATACAGTACAAGAGCTCTTGGAATTCTGAAACAACATGTTAGGATTCTGTATACAAAGATAGTAAGCTAACAATTTCCTGTGGAATTCTCAGGCACCTATCCATGAGGTAAAAATAAGGGAGAGGCCACATCAAATATTTATCACACTGACATAGACATAAAACATGAGAAATGTACCTTCTAGATTTGTGTGCATTTTGTAATGTTGTGTGCCCTGTTATTGTATGCCGTATAGTTTTTTAAACACATGCAAGAAGGATGCTAACATTTTGTCAAGGTAACATTTTTACCACTGATGCACAGTAATACAGATTATGCCAAATAAAAATGTAATTATTTCAATACATTTCAAAGCTCCTACCTTGAGACTGGACTGCTTGAATACCTAGAAAAAAAGGAAAACAATTTAATTTATGTACACAGGAGGTAATTCAACTTCATTGAATTATGAGTTTAGTAAAAGAGATTGGTTAGGTTAAGCTGTTGATGAGAGATCCTGGTTATCTGAAACTAAATATAAAAATTCTAACTAACTAACTAATTATAGACTATAAAAGCCAGGTACGATGAAACTACCCCACAGACCTTTGATGTCCTAGTCAAGCTAACAGATTTTTTTTCGTTTGTATTTTTACTGCCTATCAAAGGTTCTTGATAACTATACTGAAATAGTCTTTAAGCTGTTTTAACAGACATTACTTCTTGGACATTTATAACAGATTTCCTCGCGCACACCATTCCAATGAAAAGGCATTTTCAAACTATAGTTTTGAGATGATGAACGTCATAACAGAAAAATTCTGCAGAAATTATATCCCATGTATTTACCAAAAATTTGTAATCATTTTACATTATGTGTGTAGAAACAGAACAGCCAGCTGAAAATCAGGAAAGGAAATATTTTGTTTACTATTTTTAATGATTAAAAAAGCATGTTTCCCAGTAGTCTGTGGGTTAACTGGAGAAAACAGGAATGATCTTGAAATAGACTTACACAGTAAATGTGCCTATCTACTAGATAAACTGCAGACTCTACTTAATTAACATATTTTCATTCACTTATAATATTTGCCTTATGTCTGCTCCATGCATTACTGAAATTCATCATAATTTTTGATTCAGTAACCTCTTCTGCAAGGCTGTTCCAATCATTTACCACTCTTTCATTAAAAAAAAACAAAAACGTGCAACTCCTTTGAACCACCATCCCTGTACCTTTCAGTTATGTATTCTTGTTATCAAATGTTGCTCTTTTTAAATGTCGCTCACTTAGACTTTAACTTTTATGCCTTTGTTTGCTAAATGGGTAAGTGAACTTCTTTTTCTCAGACCCTTTTCAGCCATCACCCATGCTACAAGGCTAAATGCAATATATATATATATATATATATATATATATATATATATATATATATATATAGACAATTTAGTGCAGCCAAACAACCAGTACATTTCTACAAGTGGGAGGAGGCTAGAGCACCTGGAGAAAAAGCATGCAGATTAAGTGAGAACATGCAAAACTAAACACAGACAGTGACTAGAGCTCATGATTGAACTATAGCTGTGGCTGGCACATTTAGCACATAGTGCTATTCTCCACTCTGATGCCCCTCAACTCTAAGTTTATGCACCCCTTTACTTAGGGAGAGAAAACAAGCTCTTCTACTATTAAAAACTGTAGCAAACTACTTGCTAGATGTTTTATACCACACATGAAGCACAGAAGCAAGTGCCTCAGTCTTCCAAAGCAGTATCTGAATTAATTTCCATACCAGCATTTAAATATGCTGCTAATGATCTGAATACTAAATCTATGCTACTGTCTGATCGACATATGCTGATCGTGCCCTCTAAAAACTTGCACCGGAGGTTGCTGTCCTTCTGGACTGAACCCCCCAGACCCTAGAGCTGTGAGGTAGAGATTTTACCACTAAGCTGTTTTTCCTTTGATGCACTTCAATGATTTAATTCTGTATATGTTAAGCTTTTCTGGTCTATCTCTAGATGGTTTCCATTGAAGACCATACACTATTTGTGCTGCCCATCTGTGAACTGCCTGTGTCTTTGTTATGGTTTACCTTCATATTGTCAGAAATGACCATATCGATCACGCATTTGGGTGAACCAAATGCACGAATTTTAAACTTCGACATTCTCAGTAGTTCAAAAATCAGCAAATCGAACAGCAGATTCACTGATTTTCGAACTAAAATGCCGAAGACACAGTAATGCAGGGGGGCAAGCCCCCCTGCACCCCCATGTGGGGGGCTGCTCCCACACCCCCCCCCTACTTTAATATACTAACTCTGGAATCGCACTACAGTGGGGAAAAGGTTAATTTCCCAATCCCCGCTATAGTGCAATCCGTACCCAAAATGTTGAGTCTGCAATGAGCGAATGTCAATATGCATTCGCCCATTGCACATTTGGACAATTTTTTTTTGAGGTTTTGCCAATTTTGAAACCTCCTTTCACACAAAGTGGATTTTCCCAAGTGCATAATGCACTTATGAAGGTAAACCCTTTGTTATATGTATCCATAACCTTTCATGTTATGCTATACAGAGTCTTAACATGTATCTATAAAAATGAACAATTTCTTGTTTTCTACTGGTAATGCTACATTCACTGCATTCCATTATCTCACAAGCCTCTCATGCTAACTTACCACAGTTAATAGATGTGACTGTAGTACCAGTCCCTTTCCAATTATTGTGATACTTTTACTTCTCTTCCAGCTGTTTACTCCTTTTTCCTGTTGGTTATTGCTTCCTTGACTGGTTACGTTGCACTTTTGGCACTGAATTATTATGACGTAGACATTCCTCTAATCTTAGCAAGTCCTTTCCCATGCTTTCTGTGCTTTGCTGTATAACAAACATGATACAGATATTTGTGTAACATAAGTGAAAAGGAAATTTTTGCATTTGAACCTTCCAGAACGGTTGTCCGACAGGTGGCCAACAAGTAACTGGCTGACCATTTTTTTCCAATCCCATTTCTCCAATGTTATGTTTCCCTGACTATATTCACTATTCAGTGTCTGAGAAACTGAAGTTTGAAATGCTACTGGTTTCACCTTGGCATGGTGTCTCCCTTTTCCCTCTGATAGTGTGACCACAGAATTAACGCACAGGTTCATAGGTGAATACTAGGCTTACTGCCCTGGGTCATTTTAAGCCTAGCCAATAACCAAAAGTCAGAATCAAACCTTTTATCTTGTTTGTATGAGGTGAAGACTTTAGCCACTATGCCAAACCCACCCCAGAACTTTTGTAATTGACAGAATTTGACCCTATGAGGGAAATCATGATAGATTTTAAGTCCATCACCTTAAGCACTTGACCATGACTACTAAGCTACTATGCAATCCAATTAATCTAGCATTATAGCGAGATGTGAATCACTGAAAGTGGTGAGAAGACATAAGAAATGCTCCCAGTACCACTGACTTTATATGTGTACCCTGGTCAACAACCAAGGTTCAATGGGAGACCGATGCAAGACAAAAACTGGTGTTCATACAGACCTAAGCAAAGTTGATGGAAATTTCTATCCTGGAAAGCAGATACACAAGATGAGTAAACCCAATTACCATGATTTACCATTTGAGTGACCCTCCTTAAGAACCATCTTTACTATAAGAATTCAGAGATCCATGAAAAGTATGTGTATTTAAGTAAATAGATGTTTGAAGGTGAAGTCCTCCACATCTGTGGTCCAGGAGAGCTTGCTCTTCTCTAAAAAGATGTTAGATGATTTTTGGCTGCATATGGCCAGTGCAGTTTATTTTAGTTATTTTGTACTGAAGAGTTTGTATTCAGTTTCAAGGCTTTGAGTCAACTAGTCATAAAGGAGCTTTTACACCATCACTTGGAGAGGCATTGAAAAGTACTCATCTAAACACTAACCAATGAGGTGCTACATATTTTTAGTAACGTAGGCTGTTTGACTATTATCACATTTACCCTTTTGTGTAGCTAATGTTTTATCAGTGCTGTCATGCTGCATCAAAGGTGCTCCATTTAACCCATGGAGCAGTAAAGCCCCTGCTAACATTACCTTCCATTTCTCTGTCATCTGAAGGATGCCGTCTGCAATTGTCGTTTTAATTTTCTTCGCTATAACTCTGAGGATGGGCTGTGTTTGCAATGTCTGTGTGGACTGTACTGTCATTTCCAGGTTCCATTTTAATTCAATATATCCTATCTCCACCTTTTTCTTATTTATTCGGATGTAGTATCCGCGGTGGTACAGTGGTAGCGCTGTTACCTCACAGCAAGAGGTTCTCCCATTTGATTCTTGTCTGGAGTGCCTTCTGTGTGGAGTCTGCATGTCCTCCCCCCCTGCAGTCGAGTGTCCTCCGAAAGACATGCATGAATGGGCATGCCTTCACTGAAGGTTGGGCATCGGGCTGGCAACTCAGCACCATAAAAAAAAATCTACTGCCAATCATTAGCAGACCAGAGTTCCGCTGTGGCGACCCTAACCGGGAAAAGCTGAAAAGACAAACATTCGGATGTTTTGGCCTCTTCTGTTACATGTAAGTGTACTGCTCTTTCCTTTATCATTTTGTCCATCCTGTAAGTCATGCATCTTGGAATGTTTCTTTCTCAGGCATGGTCTGTGTACCCTGTTTGTTGCTTCCACTACAACAAAGATGATTCCTTCATCAAAGACAGACAGACTTTTGCCTGGACTATAAGTATTACTACTCTTTAACTTTCTTTTATCCTCCCTCCTTCTGCCTGCCGTATCCTTGTTAATATGCATGTCTTTCACCTAGCTTTAGAATAACTTTATTATATTTTTCACAGTAGTTCACTAAAAAACAAACACATTGAAGTATATCAAACCGACCCAAGTGGGGGGGGCTTCACCCCCCCCCCACATCCCCTAACTAAATATACTAACTCTGAGATTGCACTATAGTGGAGAAAAGGGCAAATTTCCCCATGTTGACCAAGTGGTTCCTTTCCTGGATTAACTTTACGGTAATGTGAACTTTCGTTAAAGTAAGTTTTCGGTGTTGTCATCTTTATTAAAAGTAATTCATTAACTGGCTTTTTGGTCTACTAAAGTTGACCCGTATGCATCTATATATATATATATATATATATATATATATATATATATATATATATCATCATCTTCTTTCGGCTGTTCCCATTAGGGGTCGCCACAGCAGATCACCTGTTTCCATTTCTTCCTGTCCTCTGCATCTTGCTCTGTCACACCAACCACCTGCATGTCCTCTCTCACCACATC